>NW_024743709.1:8058396-8308396 GCF_018991925.1 Homarus americanus
CATACACATCTGCAACACGCCATACACACCTGTACCACATTATACACACCTGCACCACTCCATGCACACCTGCACCACGCCATACACACCTACAACACGTCACGTATACTGTAAAACCTACTAGCACAGTTAAGTACAATGAAGTTTAAGAAATTAATATTAAATTTATTCATTTTCACTTTTTCTCCGCTTATGATTGAGTGAATGAGTGATAGAGTGAGCGAGTGAATTAATGAATGAATGAATAAGAAAATAATTGTGAATAAATGAGTGAGTAAGTGAGTGAGTTAGTAACTGAATGAGTGAGTGAATCAGTGAATGGGTATGAATGAATGAGTGGATGAGTGAGTAACAGACTGAAGTGTGAATGACCGAGTATAGTGAGACTGGATCATAAAAATCGAGACAACTCCATGTATAGAGGCGTCACCAGTGATGTAAGAGCACCAAGAGCACCAAGACGCCAGTGATGTAAGAGCACCACCAGCAGCACCACGACGCCAGTGATGTAAGAGCACCACCAACAGCACCACGACGCCAGTGATGTAAGAGCACCACCAGCAGCACCACGACGCCAGTGATGTAAGAGCACCACCAACAGCACCACGACGCCAGTGATGTAAGAGCACCACCAATAGCACCACGACGCCAGTGATGTAAGAGCACCACCAGCAGCACCACGACGCCAGTGATGTAGAGCACCACCAACAGCACCACGACGCCAGTGATGTAAGAGCACCACCAACAGCACCACGACGCCAGTGATGTAAGAGCACCACCAACAGCACCAAGACGCCAGTGATGTAGAGCACCACCAACAGCACCACGACGCCAGTGATGTAAGAGCACACCAACAGCACCACGACGCCAGTGATGTAGAGCACCACCAACAGCACCAGACGCCAGTGATGTAGAGCACCACCAACAGCACCACGACGCCAGTGATGTAAGAGCACCAACAGCACCACGACGCCAGTGATGTAAGAGCACCACCAACAGCACACGGCGCCAGTGATGTAAAGAGCACCGCAGCAGCACCACGACGCCAGTGATGTAGAGAGCACCACCAACAGCACCACGACGCCAGTGACAGAGCACCACCAGCAGCACCACGACGCCAGTGATGTAAGAGCACCACCAACAGCACCACGACGCCAGTGATGTAAGAGCACCAGGAGCACCAAGACGCCAGTGATGTAAGAGCACCAGGAGCACCAAGACGCCAGTGATGTAAGAGCACCACCAATAGCACCACGACGCCAGTGATGTAAGAGCACCACCAACAGCACCACGACGCCAGTGATGTAAGAGCACCAGGAGCACCAAGACGCCAGTGATGTAAGAGCACCAGGAGCACCAAGACGCCAGTGATGTAAGAGCACCACCAGTAGCACCACGACGCCAGTGATGTAAGGACACAGGTCATCAAGTGTGCTAATGTAATGTGTTGGGAATCAGTGCGGAGGTTGGGGTTCACTTTGTATACTGTGTGAGTAAGTTGAGACCATGAGTACTGTCCCAACAAGACGGGGGTGAAGATGCTGCAACAGTGACAAGAGGCTGCTGGTGGTGGTGGAGCGTCTGGACCAACAAACCCCTCCAGCATCAACATCACTTAGAATAACATGTGATAAACGTCCAACTAACTGCTCTTGATCCTGATTAGTGTTAGGAGGAGGCCGTCACATGACCACCTCATCCACGACGATACAACCAACCAAGGTGGCAATTCCCCCCCATCTAGCCTACAACGTGTCCCCTTTATTCTTAACTCCTTACATCCTTATCTATCCTTCTTAAACTGTGATCAACGTGACAGATAATGTAACTTACAGCAATTTCATATATTACTTTTCTTGTTTTTTTTAGCTCCAGTGATTTAAAATCTTGCTACGGCGTTTTTATATATAAGCTACGTGAGAATATTTCGTATATCTGTTCAGTCTTGTGTGTGTGTTGGTCTGGCGCCTGTCCAAGAGAACTGGTTTGTTGACAAGTGGACACACGTCTGGGTCGGCTATATATGGTGTACTGGCGGCCACTCCACCACACAATGAACTACTGTATGCTAATGTAGGAAACTTTTCTTGTATAAAATATTTACCTTAAATATTTGTGGTTTTAAATCTTAACTTGTACACACACACACGCAGCCCTTCAGTCCTACTCAGTGAGGAACTTGTACAACAAACTCATTCCTTGTAAGTCTTAACTCCCTACTTATCAAGACTTAACTCTCCACCCGTTAAGACTTAATTCGCCAACTATAATGGTTGCCCCTCGTGTACGAGGACGGCCGGCCCAAGGGCCACCTAGGCGTGAATTTGTTTAAGGTGTAGAAGCTGTCGGCAACACAACAACCACACCTTAAGTTAACGAGTTGCATGGCCCAGTGTCAAAGAATAGTCCGAGAAGACCGGACAACTCGTCAACTCCACTGGCTAACCATTACCCCGGAATACGATCCACCAATCGATTAACTTCCAGGTTCCCAAATACTGCTCGGTAGACAGAGCCGAATGGCGTAAAGAAACTGGCCCATAGTTTCACCCTACCCGGGGATCGATCCCGGGTCCGTTCGCTTGCGAGGCAAGCATGTTGACCATTACGCTTAATTCTCCAACTATTAAGACTTAATTCTCCACCTAATAAGACTTAACTCTCCATCTACTAAGACTTAACTTACCAACTATTAAGACTTAACTCACCAACTATTAAGACTTAACTCTCCACCTATTAAGACTTAACTCACCACCTATTAAGACTTAACTTACCAACTATTAAGACTTAACTCTCCACCTATTAAGACTTAACTCTCCACCTATTAAGACTTAATTTACCAACTATTAAGACTTAACTCTCCACCTATTAAGACTTAACTCACCACCTATTAAGACTTAACTTACCAACTATTAAGACTTAACTCTCCACCTATTAAGACTTAACTCTCCACCTATTAAGACTTAATTTACCAACTATTAAGACTTAACTCTCCACCTATTAAGACTTAATTTACCAACTATTAAGACTTAACTCTCCACCTATTAAGACTTAACTCTCCACCTATTAAGACTTAATTTACCAACTATTAAGACTTAACTCTCCACCTATTAAGACTTAACTTACCAACTATTAAGACTTAACTCTCCACCTATTAAGACTTAACTCTCCACCTATTAAGACTTAACTTACCAACTATTAAGACTTAACTCACCACCTATTAAGACTTAACTTACCAACTATTAAGACTTAACTCTCCACCTATTAAGACTTAACTTACCAACTATTAAGACTTAACTCACCACCTATTAAGACTTAACTTACCAACTATTAAGACTTAACTCTCCACCTATGAAGACTTAACTCACCACCTATTAAGACTTAACTTACCAACTATTAAGACTTAACTCTCCACCTATTAAGACTTAACTCACCACCTATTAAGACTTAACTTACCAACTATTAAGACTTAACTCTCCACCTATGAAGACTTAACTCACCACCTATTAAGACTTAACTTACCAACTATTAAGACTTAACTCTCCACCTATTAAGACTTAGCTCTCCACCTATTAAGACTTACTTACCAACTATTAAGACTTAACTCTCCACCTATTAAGACTTAACTTACCACCTATTAAGACTTAACTTTCCACCTATTAAGACTTAACTTACCACCTATTAAGACTTAACTTTCCACCTATTAAGACTTAACTCTCCACCTATTAAGACTTAACTCACCAACTATTAAGACTTAACTCTCCACCTATTAAGACTTAACTTACCAACTATTAAGACTTAACTCACCACCTATTAAGACTTAACTCACCACCTATTAAGACTTAACTTACCACCTATTAAGACTTAACTCACCAACTATTAAGACTTAGCTCACCAACTATTAAGACTAATATCAAGTGAGTACTCTTACTTGACCTCACAGGAAAAAGGTGGATATATATCGGCAAAGACTCATTATCAAGAAGTCACCTGGGGTCACCTTACCTCCCTAGACCTCACCTTACCTCCCTAGACCTCTATACCTTGCCTCACCACCTCTCAATATACCTTTCCTTGCCATACCTCACCATACCGAACCTTACTTCACTTCACTCTTCCTTCACTTACCATCAAGACTGACGCTAATTCTTACTTCACTCACGATCAAGACCCATGCCAATTCTTACTTCACTTACGATCAAGACCCATAACACTTCTTGCTTCACTCATGACCAAGACCCATAATACTTCTTGCTTCACTTTCCTAGTAATCGCAAACTATCAGCTATGAATTTCTAGTAACGATACAACAGGTAGTGCAGTAGAGTACAATTTTCTTGGTAACGTACTTTCACAGGTGTAGGTAAATTATAATAGGCAAACAGGTACTGACATATACCTGGGAAACGTGTGTGACCTGACCTGATCTCTCCCCGACACTTAGCCGATCTCCACCTTACACCTATCTGATTTTTACCTGACACCTATTTAACCTCTACCTGACATCTACCTGATCTCTACCTGACACCTATTTAACCTCTACCTGACATCTAACTGATCTCTACCTGAAAACTAACTGACTTTTCCCTGACCACAAAAAGAGGTTCTCTAAGTTAATATTCCTCCATAATTAATGTTAAGATAAAGTATCTAGTTATATGAGTCTTACTTTACTATTGACGCCATCTTGAATTCGGCCAGTTAGAAGCGTTCGTAAACCTTGAGTTAGGAGGAAAATGTAACCTACGACCTTCTGAGAATCTTTGTCCTCAGTAAGATTATATTTGTACGTTTTTTTTTAATGGTGTTTCATGTCGAAAATTATCACTAGATGCTGTGAATATTGTTTAACAGAACGGCTAATTGGGAAGGATATGGATTTAAAGCCTTTCTGTGATTGGTTCATTGAAACTGACCTGACCAGTCCAGTCGTCTGTTACTGTGTGAGTCACTGTGACTGGTCAAGCTAGACTGTAAACATTGAAAATAAACAAATTTTGAATGTCTTCTCCTTGTGTCTGCTGGAAGTAATAGTTTAAGAGTCGTGTTTCCGAAGTTTACAGCACAATATACACAGAGTCATGAAAATGTCTTAAATCCGGGAGACGTGAGGAGCATTAACCTTGGCCGGGAAATGTCTACAAGAACCGGGGATCCCCAGCTGGTCCGGGAAGGTTAGCATGTACACTGAGAGACAAAACTATCTTCACAGTTTTGTTTGAGGATTATTTAAAGCTGATGAAACATAATCAAATATTTACCTCAACTACACATAAACAGTTGGTATGCCTGACTAGGTGGGTAGCGTGATTCATCTGAGTCTCTATACGGAACATGAGCAATTGATAGTTCCAAACATCCCAAAGTGGTTGATGTGGTAAATGATATATTTCACTACACCTCTCCAGGCCCGCCAACTGTTCAAATGTTCCCAGAGAGCGGGTCGGATTGGTCGAGTATTCAGCGATTTTCATCCAAAACTGACAATAAAATTTAGTCGCTCACTGTACACAAAGTCAAAAAAGTATCTTTACAATTTTCTGTTAGACAATATGATACAACGGGCGAAGGATTCTGACAACCCTACCGAGACAACAGGAGTCGCAGTGTTCATTTTGAAATTCATTGGATCCAACCATGAAGTTACTTTTTTGATTATGTCTCCAACTGAACACAAAATCCCTTGAGGGCTTCTGGAATTTCAACATATTAGAGAATGTGTTGCTTATTGTTGTTATTCTGATATAATGTATTGGTAAGAGTTGTGGTTCACCAGCCACAACAATTTCTGTGCCACAAGGAGAAGATAAATGTTGCCGGGTATTGAGGACAGCTAGGCACCAGCTGTACCTTAATGCTCCTCTCCGCCACACACACCAGAGAGGACCACACACACACACACACACACACACCAGCTAGAACCACCACCACACTATACTCGTACACTCTTCCAAACAATGAATCAGGTAATACTTCACTTCGATAAGGCGTCAGATAGCTACTAAAACATAAACATAACCCACTTAAGTATGACACAATCGTAAAACAAAAGATTTAAACGGTACAACAATTACCAGCACCATCGCCTTAATTGGTTCAGATATGAGAAACACGAAAATGCTCGACTCATCATAAACAAGAAAAATATTCACAGAAAAAATTCGACTCGCAGGAGAATATCTTTCGCAATGAATTAGTCGAGAGAGAGAGAGAGAGAGATGTTTGGCCTCAGTTAATTCTTGGTGGTGTTGTTGACATTACAAGACGTGAAGCATGTTGCCCTAAGACACTGACCTCTCTCTCTCTCTCTCTTCCTACGATGCGTTCTTTCTTCTAATAATCTCGTCTTCTTTCTTTCTTTTTCTCCTTCTCCTTCTCACCCCTTCCCTTCCTTCTTTAGCTTCTTCTAACTCCCTCTCCTTCACACCAATTCCTCCTTCCTCACACACACACACACACACACACACACACACACACACACACACACACACACACACACTCCACCCCACATTATATCACTCTTGATTGAAGAGACAGTGTGGTGGAAACACAGGGTCAAATAACATCTCGAAAGACTTGAATTGTAACCTCGACCTCTGATCTCCCCCCACGCCTCCCCCCGCCCCCACCGCCTCCCCCGCCCCCACGCCCTCATACACTCACGCCCTCTCAAATATAATCAGCATCACAATAGTTGGTACACAAGAGACAGCGTCGACGTTGAGTTGAAAACCATTCTCAAGTCTGACCTGAGATAAGAGGGTAAAGGGGAGAGGGTAAGCGGCGACACCACAAAGGGCGGAGAGGTACCGAGCTGTCTCTACAGGTACACGTTCACCCCTATTGTGTGAGTGTGAGAGATAGCTGCCTCCACGTGTAGCTGTGTGGGTGAGAGATAGCTGCCTCCACGTGTAGCTGTGTGGGTGAGAGATAGCTGCCTCCACGTGTAGCTGTGTGGGTGAGAGATAGCTGCCTCCACGTGTAGCTGTGTGGGTGAGAGATAGCTGCCTCCACGTGTAGCTGTAGATAGCCTGTCTCCACGTGTAGCTGTGTGTGTGTGCACGTGTAGCTGTGTGTGTGTGTGTGTGTGTGTGAGCTGCCTCCTGCCTCCGTTAGCACACGTCACCCCCTAGTGTGTGTAAGCTGCCTCCACGTGTAGCTGTGTGGGTGAGAGATAGCTGCCTCCACGTGTAGCTGTGTGGGTGAGAGATAGCTGCCTCCACGTGTAGCTGTGTGGGTGAGAGATAGCTGCCTCCACGTGTAGCTGTATATGAAAGATACCTGTCTCCACGTGTAGCTGTGTGTGTGTGTGTGTGTGTGTGTGTGTGTGATAGCTGCCTCCGAGTTACACGTTCACCCCCTAGTGTGTGTAAGCTGAAGCACTGTGCCAACACCCAGCTATAAATATGTGTTAGCTGACCACACTGTGTTGCACCTCTTATGGCTGTTAATATTGTTATATTTACCTTGTGGTTAACTTTCAATATATTAAACTAATGGCCAAGGTTAGTCCTCATTCATAATTTTTTTTACTCTTGATTTATATGTATAACCCGACACCAATATGATAATAATAATAATGATGATGATGATAAAAATAATAAAATAATAATAATAATAATAATAATAATAATAATAATGATGATAATGATAATGATAATGATAATGATAATGATAATGATAATGATAATGATAATGATAATAATAATAATAATAATAATAATAATAATAATAATAATAATAATAACGATAATAATAATAATTAATAATAATAATTATCACCCGATCTCCTACTAACAAGGACAAGGTCAAATATATGTCAATGGCTCTCAGATCACAATTAACAACACAGTATAACAAGAGTTCACACCTGTACTGTAAAAGCCAATTAACACACCTGACATTACCTTCTCCTTCCACATAGGTACGACCAAGATACTAAAGACGTAGTTTAAGTCGAGGATACAACTAAGACGTGGTTGTGGTGTAGATTTGGGTTATGGTGATGGGTTGTAGTATCGGGTTGTGCGTTGTAGATTGTGGGGTGTGGTTTATGGGTTGTAGCTGTGGGTTGTAGATTGTAATTCATGGTTGTGGGTTGTAGATTGTGGGCTGTGGTTGTAGGTTTTGGTTTGTAGGTCGTGGGTTCCGTTTGTGTTTTTTTTTGTGGTTCATGGTTGTGATTCGTAGTTGTAGGTTGTTTGTTATGGGTAGTGGTTTGTGGGTTAAGGTGGTCACAAACACACTGGAAGACACAAGCCAACCACATACCATAAACAAACACACAAACAAGATATAATTAACAGACCAAATACCATAAACAAACAGACCACATACAAACAAAACAAACAAGATATAAAGAAGACTGAGATACCAACAAAACAAACAAGGCATCATAAACAAGACAGATACAAACAAAACAAACAAGGCATCATAAACAAGACAGATACAAACAAAACAAACAAGGCATCATAAACAAACTAACCAAATAGGATAAACAACACTTGCAAGATGTTGGGTGTAGCAATCAGCACACCCCCCCCCCCTCCACTAAAACTGCCAAGAGAGCGGAAATGAGACAAGATTCCTTGATTGGTGATCATAATCTCTTCTTGGCAGAGGCTTTCACGCGGGTATGACCTCACTCTTATTATTATTCTCCTCCCTCATACTAGCTCGTTCATACTGCCACTCATACTGAAGCTTGGAAGGTTACTCAAACTGCCACTCATACTGAAGTTTGGAGGGTTACTCATACTGCCACTCATACTGAAGTTTGGAGGGTTACTCAAACTGCCACTCATACTGAAGTTTGGAGGGTTACTCAAACTGCCACTCATACTGAAGCTTGGAGGGTTACTCATATTGCACTCTCATTGAAGCTTGGAGGGTTACTCATACTGTCACTCACACTGAAATTTGTAGGGTTACTCATACTGCCACTCAAACTGAAGCTTAGGTGTTTGCTCATACTACACGTTCATAGTGTCACTCATACTGAAGCACAGATTCGGTAGCTTGCAATAACTAATGAAACATCCTGCAGTACACGACGCCATAACTGTAGTTAAAACACAAGAGGCTAATGTGTCACCTTGCGGAAGAACAATAACAATACGATGGAACTACAAATTAAAAAACATAAGGTATCCAAACCCCTATTATAGGATTCAATCTCAACCAAAAGATTCTCCTCCTGTATACGTAGAAAAGGTTTTGAAGTCTATTGCAGAGTAAGGACAAAACATTTAAGGATTTGCGCCTTGTCAAAAATCAGAATGCTGAATCCAATAAAATAAGAAACAAAGGAAAACAATAATTACAGTATTACAAAACTCTAGTTAAGATCCTCCATTGTTTACACGTTGACAGCTACCGGAGTCACTTCCTTATAACTCATGATGGTGGCTACTGGTGATTTGACGCGGCTGTATTGACGGTAAATGTTTAATTCTTCACATACAGAGCACGTACAGTAGAGACGTTACTGCCATATGTTCAGTGTTTGCTGTTTTTTTTACCCCGTATTTTCCTTCTTCTTTCACGCTCTGCTCACTAACAAGTACTTTATCATCGAAGGTGGGAGAAACGAAAAGGTAAACTTAAAACTTAAAAATTATAATATGGTGTTTAATACTTATATCATCACTCAAACATAATCTCTGGAAAAAAAAATCAACCTTTTCTATTAAGTCCTTCTGGTGATAACCATCCCCTTCACTATTACCAAAAAGACAACTCAAGGGAATATACAATTATTATAACAGTGTAACGAAGTAAATGTCACTGAATAAAAATAAACAACATAGATTATTATTATTATAACCATCAACAATAATCTAAAATAACAAGGATTAAAATATTTCCAATAATCACATATACAAAAAAAAAGATTAACACTAGAAAAACTAACACACGATTATTGCAACAACCACGTTAACACAACACAAGGTTAATGTAACAATGACCACACAACACAACACAACACAATAACCGCACTAACACAACACAACACAAGGTTAATGACAATAACCGCACTAACACAACACTTCACAACACAACACAACTCAAGGTTATTGACACAATAACCACACTAACACAACAGAACACTTCACAACACAACACAACACAACTCAAGGTTATTGACACAATAACCGCACTAACACAACACTTCACAACACGACACACTTCGCAACACACCACCACACAATACAACACCTCACAACACAAGGTTAATGTAATACTAACCACACTAACACAACACAACACTTCGCAACACACCACCACACAATACAACACCTCACAACACAAGGTAAAATGTAATACTAACCACACTAACACACGAATAACATAAACACCACACGAAACCACACAGAAGACACGAAAGAGAACAAGGAAGGTTCAGACGACTTCAAGACCAAAGACGATTTATCCAGGTAAAGAATAATATTGTATAAGAGTGACAGTAGTATTTGGTTCACTAATAACACCTTGCTAGGATATTACCTGTAGATACCTGGTCCCAATAGATAGAAATTCACACTTAATATTATTCTGGCTGTGTATAAAAGGTTGGTGTTGATGGTGGTGGTGTGGTAGCGTGGTGTATGTTGGGTGGTGTGGTGTGTAGATTGTGTTGTTGTGCTGTGGTGGTGGTATAGTGTGTGTTGTGTTGTTGTGGTGTGGTGTGGTTGTGGTGGTGTGGTGTGGTGTGTAGGTTGTGTTGGTGTGCTGTGGTGGTGGTGTAGTGTGTCTTGTGTTGTTGTGGTGTGGTGTGGTTGTGGTGGTGTGGTGGTGGTGTAGTGTGTTTTGTGTTGTTCTTGTGGTGGTGGTGGTGGTGTAGTGTAGTGTTGTAGTTTGTATTTTGGTGGTATGTGGGCCGCAAGGTGTGGTGGTGATCATGGTGATATGGACCCAAAGGTGTGGTGGCGGTGTAGGTGTGGTTGTGTGGTAGAGGGACGGACTGGTTCAAAAACACCTCGCATACACTCCTTCAAGGTTCCTACTTCATGTGAAAGTCATGGAGAGGGAAAAATACCACGACTGTACCCGACCTGAGGCGCGCTGAGAGAGAGAGAGCGAGAGAGAGAGAGCGAGAGAGAGAGAGAGAGAGAGAGAGAGAGAGATGACTTTAAGGTCTAGTCAAAAAGGTAAGGTGTATCAGGGTGTGGTGGTGGTGGTGGTGGTAGTGTGTTTTGCGGTTAGCAGGCCGTGGTGGTGGTGAGCAAGGATGGTGGTGGTGAGCAAGGATGTGGTGGTGAGCAAGGATGTGGTAGTGGTGGTGGTGAGCAAGGATGTGGTGGTGGTGGTGGTGGTGGTAATGATGGACAAGACCGTGGTGGCAGTTAACCGAGGTCGTGGTGGTGGTGGTGCTTAACGAGATCGTGATAGTGTTAGTAAGAGCACAAGAATGGAGGAAACTGCAGCGTGTCTATTAACCCAAACTATAGGCAACACTGTTTACAACCAACCCACATCACTATATCCATCCAACATATATTTAAAGTTTCCCGGTGTGTTTGAGTTAATGATGATGTTTAGTTACTTGTTCCACTCATCCACTACTCGATTTCCGAACCATTGTTTATCTATTTCACCTCCAAATATACATGTCTAATTTTAATACCACTGCTATGTGTTCGCTCCTGATTTCATGGGTTGAGTACAGTCGTGGACAAAAGTTTGCTCCTCGTGTTGAAACTGAATCAGGGAATGAGTCTATTACCTTACTTACTCTGAATCGTTTAATGTGGTTGTGCTGATTTATCTCATTTGAGGTCGATGCTGCTGCTTCATTTTGGGAGGGAACGAATTTTTGACCCCGACTGTACCCTAGTTATATATCACCCTTATCTAACCACATCTTCCCTTTATACATTTTGATCATATCGCCCCTCACTCTACGTCTCTCAATAGTATGCAAATTCAGTTATCTTAATCCGTCCCTATATTCAAGGTTGCTGATACCCGGGATTAACGTTATCATCTTCCTCTGAATACTATAGTACAATGACCAAAACTGAACCTCATTATCCAAGTGAGGTCCAACATACACGATATATAGCTAAAGGATAACCGTGCTTCTATTACTAACGCCCCTAACCTATAAACCCTACTACTTTGTTAACAGTGTGTCGTCAGAAAAATGTACTTATATTGCTACCAACGCCTATGTTTATGTCATTAATGTATATAATAAATAGCAATGGTCCAAATACTAACCCTTGGGGGAACACCATTAGAGATCGGTACCCCCAGGCAGATTTTCTATCATTTATGCCTCCTCTGTTTCATGTCAGTTAACCACGCCCAAATCCAATCTATAATTTCTCCTCCAGTACTACGTGTTTCTGCTTTCCTTACTAGTGCTTCATCAGGGACCCTATTAAGAGCTTTGATAATACTGATAATATACAAAGTCGAGTCCGTCGTCCACAAATTCAAAAACGTTTCAGAATAATAAAAATTGATTTGTGGTGGTGGCGAGGTCATGGTGGTAGTGATGGAGGCTGTGGTGGTGGTGGCAGTGAGGGAGGCCGTGGTGGTGGTGGCAGTGAGGGAGGCCGTGGTGGTGGTGGCAGTGCAGGAGGCCGTGGTGGTTGGTGCAGTGAGGAAGGCCGTGGTGGTGGTGGCAGTGAGGGAGGCCGTGGTGGTGGTGGCAGTGAGGGAGGCCGTGGTGGTGGTTGCAGTAAGGAGGCCGTGGTGGTGGTGGCGGCAGTGGGAGGCCGTGGTGGTGGCAGTGGTGAGGGAGGCCGTGGTGGTGGTGGCAGTGAGGGATGCCGTGGTGGTTGTGGTGGTGGGGAAACCGTGTTGGTGGTGGTGGTGAGGGATGCCGTGGTGGTTGTGGTGGTGAGGGAAACCGTGTTGGTGGTGGTGGTGAGGATGCCGTGGTGGTTGTGGTGGTGAGGAAACCGTGTGGTGGTGGTGGTGAGGAGGCCGTGGTGGTTGTGGTAGTGGTGGTGGTGAGGGAGGCCGTGGTGGTGGTGGCAGTGAGGGATGCCGTGGTGGTTGTGGTGGTGTGAGGAGGCCGTGGTGGCAGAGGGAGGCTGTGGTGGTGGTGGTGGCAGTGAGGATGCCGTGGTGGTTGTGGTGGTGAGGGAAACCGTGTTGGTGGTGGTGGTGAGGGAGGCCGCGGTGGCAGTGGTGGTTGTGGTGGTGGTGTGGTGGTGGTGAGGGAGGCCGTGGTGGCAGTGGTGGTTGTGGTGGTGTGGTGGTGGTGAGGAGGCCGTGGTGGTGGTGGCAGTGAGGATGCCGTGGTGGTTGTGGTGGTGAGGGAGGCCGTGGTGGCAGTGGAGGAGGCCGTGGTGGTTGTGGTGGTGAGGGAGGCCGTGGTGGTGGTGGCAGTGAGGGATGCCGTGGTGGTGTGGTGGTGAGGGAACCGTGTTGGTGGTGGTGGTGGTGAGGAGGCCGCGGCAGGTGGGAGGCCGTGGGTGGTGGTGGGAGGCCGTGGTGGTGGTGAGGGAGGCCGTTGTGGTGGCAGTGGTGGTTGTGGTGGTGAGGGAGGCCGTGGTGGCAGTGGACGTGGTGGTGATGGCAGTGAGGAGGCCGTGGTGGTGTTGAAGGAGGCCGTGGTGGTGGTGGTGGTGGTGGCAGGACGGAGGCCGTGGTGGTGATGGCAGGAGGGAGGCCGTGGTGGTGTTGAAGGAGGCCGTGGTGGTGGTGAGGAGGCCGGTGGCAGTGCAGTGAGGGAGGCCGTGGTGGTGGTGACAGTGAGGAGGCCGTGGTGGTGTTGAAGGAGGCCGTGGTGGTGAGGGAGGCCGTGGTGGTGGCAGTGGTGAGGAGGCCGGTGGCCGTGGTGGCATTGAGTGGTGGAGGCCGTGGTGGCCGTGGTGGCATTGAGGGAGGCCGTGGAGGCATTGAGGGAGGCCGTGGTGGCAGTGAGGGAGCCGTGGTGGCAGTGAGGAGGCCGTGGTGGTGGTGGTGGTGGTGGTGGTGGTGACAGTGAGGGAGGCCGTGGTGGTGGTGGTGGTGACAGTGGGGAGGCCGTGGTGGTGTTGAAGGAGGCCGTGGTGGTGGTGAGGGATTGCAGTGAGGGAGGCCGTGGTGGTGGTGACAGTGAGGGAGGCCGTGGTGGTGGTGACAGTGAGGAGGCCGTGGTGTTGAAGGAGGCCGTGGTGGTGGCCGTGGTGGTGGCAGTGGTGGTTGTGGTGGTGAGGGAGGCCGTGGTGGCATTGAGGAGGCCGTGGCATTGAGGGAGGGAGGCATTGAGGGAGGCCGTGGTGGTGGTGGGAGGCCGTGGTGGCATTGAGGGAGGCGTGGAGGCATTGAGGGAGGCCGTGGTGGCAGTGAGGGAGGTGGCAGTGAGGAGGCCGTGGTGGCAGTGAGGGAGGCCGTGGTGGTGAGGGAGGCCGTGGTGGGAGGTGGTGGCAGTGAGGGAGGCCGTGGTGGCAGTGAGGAGGCCGTGGCAGTGAGAGGCCGTGGTGGTGGTGAGGAGGCCGTGGTGGAGGTGGTGGCAGGAGGGAGGCCGTGGTGGGTGGTGGGGGAGGCCGTGGTGGCAGGAGGAGGCCGTGGTGGCAGTGAGGGGTGGTGGTGGTGAGGAGGCCGTGATGGAGGTGGTGGCAGTGGGAGTGGAGGAGGAGGCCGTGGTGGCAGGAGGGAGGCCGTTGTGGCAGTGAGAGAGGCCGTGGTGGTGGTGAGAGGCCGTGGTGGTGGTGGCAGTGGGGGAGGCCGTGGTGGTGGTGAGGGAGGCCGTGGTGGAGGTGGTGGCAGGGGGAGGCCGTGGTGGTGGTGTGGTGGAGGTGGTGGCAGTGGGGAGGCCGTGGTGGTGGTGGTGGCAGGGGAGGCCGTGGTGGTGGTGGTGGTGGCAGTGAGGAGGCCGTGGTGGTGGTGTTGGCAGTGAGGGAGGCCGTGGTGGTGGTGCCGTGGTGGTGGCAGTGGGGTGGTGGTGGTGGCAGTGGGGAGGCCGTGGTGGTGGTGATGGAGGCCGTGGTGGCAGTGTGGTGGGGTCCCTCACCTCCACCCCTGTATTAATATTCACACAGACACTCTGGGCGCTGCTCGGTGCTCTTCATTCACCGAGAGGCCCTGCCATTCATTGATGGTGCCGCTGTACTTCCTGGGGTGGAGGGGTGGTGGAGAGGGGTGGAGGGGCGGTGGGGGTGAGGAGGAGTTGGTATGGAGAGGGCCGGAGGGGGTTAGCGAGAGGAGGTAATTGGGTGGGTTCTACTTTCAGGTGAGAGAGTGGAAGGGGTCCATTTTAGGGGGGGTTATTAGGAGAGGGGAGGGGGGTCACTAGGAGGGAGGAGGGGTGCCATCAGGAGATATGTAGGGAGGGGGTTAACAGGAGGTAGGAGCAGGGTGGAGGGTGTCATCAAGAAGAAAGGGGAGAGGTAATCAACAAGAGGAGGGAGGGGGGTTAACAGGAAGTAGGAGGGGGTGTCATAAAGAGATAGGGAGGGAAGGGGGTTAACAGGAGGTAGGAGGAGGGGGGAGGTAGGAGGAGGGGGGGAGGTGGGAGGAGAGGGGAGGAAGGAGGAACGGAAGTGGTCATCATTCCTGATTGGAGGAATAAGGTCTAGGTCACCTCCCCACCTCCCCCTCTCCCCTGTAGCAGAAGGTCAGCTCTGCCTTTCTCACTATCACTACCACCACCATCATCACTACTATCACTACCATCACCACCACTATCACCATTAGTATCACTACCACTATCACCATCACCTCTAACACAGTCTCCACCACCACCATTATCACCACCATTTCCACCACTACAATTACCAGTCACAACCAACACTATCACCACCATAACCACTACCATTACCACCACAATCGCTACCACCACTATCACTACCTTTATCCCCACCATTGCCAACACTCTCAGCAGGAAGGGAGAGGCTGAACCATTCTTCCCTACAACACTAACTTGACGTCTCGGGACACTGGCTGCCAACACCTGTGACAGAGTGTTGGTCCTCCCCCGTCACCCACACCTTCACCCATCACAACTACTGCCTCTCCAACTGTTCAGAAGAGAGAGAGAGAGAATGTGTGTGTGTGTGTGTGTGTAGTAGCGGAGGGCCAGCAGCGTGCAATACTGGACTGTCTCACACTCCACAAAAACACCATTAAAACACGGTTATAACTCCACCAAGAGTCCAAGACCCTATTGGGGCGCAGCTGGTGGGGTCCGGCGGAAGAAACAGAGAGACAGACACAGTTTACTACTACTACCTTAAGAGATATTTAAAATCTTCTCTCCTTATATAAGATACAGGAACGAAATTTTCCCTAAATAATAACACGAAATCATATACAGTATTTCATTCAGGGGGAAATTCCTTACTGATTACGTCACTAGTTAACGCTAAAATATGTGTATGGTCTAGTAAAAGTGTAGTAGTAATAACAATTACTTAAATATACTTATAAAGAACACGTAAATTATTGTGCAGTGAAGGCATAAGCGACGAAAACATTAAATATCCTTTAAAAAGATAAGTACTAAATAGCAAAACTCTAAATAGCGAAAACACCCAAAACACTACAAAACAATATAAATAATAGCCTCATCAACGTAAACACTTGACACACACTTAAAACAAAACACACATTGTGAAATAAACAGTAAAGGGGGCGTAAGGGTGACGAAAACATCTTGAAATATAGAACAAAAACAACACGAGGGAAGACTTTAAAGGTTTTTGTGGCAACCAATTAAGTCTGCCCACGATGACTCGACTCCCCACTTGACATTATTTTTTCCTATTATTATTTTTTTTGCCTCCGTGTAGATGAACGTGTATAGTTAAGGTGATAAAATTTGTTGTGCAAGTCTTATGAATATTATTTGCGGTTAATTCAAGTGTTACCTGGTTCGTTTAATTAAAGATAGAGCGATTAAACACAGGTAAATGAAGGCAGGTAATAGGCGTTGTGAGGCTCCCGGATACTGTGATATACTGACAATAGGGCCTTATACTGTGATATACTGACAACAGGGCCTTAAACTGTGATATACTGACAACAGGGCCTTAAACTGTGATATACTGACAACAGGGCCTTATACTGTGATATACTGACAACAGAGCCTTATACTGTGATATACTGACAACAGGGCCTTATACTGTGATATACTGACAACAGAGCCTTATACTGTGATATACTGACAACAGGCCTTATACTGTGATTATACTGTGATGTTATACTGTGATGTGATGTTATACTGTGATACACTGACAACAGGGCCTTATACTGTGATATACTGACAACAGGCAACATTATGGTGTTTAATCATCGGGTAAAATAAGCTGGGAGGCTATTATTCAGGTGATGTGATGTCTAAAGTCTACTATATTCACCCCTGTCAGGTCGTCTGTTCGTCAGTGACAGACTAACATCAGGACAACAAGGCCATCCACCCCACCCACCCAAAAAAAAAAGTGAAAGCGGGTCCTATAGGCCCCACGTCCCGTTAAGGACATGGAGGATACAGCACACTGTAGACTCAGGCCTCTTTGGTATACTAAGGAGGCAGTGTGGTCGGCAATGCTGCACTCGACCGTCTTCACCTCCCCATCTGTAAAGTTAGGTACCCATTCACAGCTGGATGAACTAGGGGTGTCTCAGGCTCGAGCTAGTGTCCATAAGAAAAGAAGGCGAGTGCTGTGTCCACTCGGCCGCCACCACCCTATGAGGCCTCTAACATAGAGACTAAATATGGAACTTCAGTGATACTCACCAGGTTGTCTGTCTCAGGAGCCTCTGCTGTGATGCTCCTCGACACATTGGCAGGAGGCGCAGCTGACGAGAGAGAGAGAGAGAGAGAGAGAGAATGAGAGGTGGTGAACCTATGAAATTTGAACACCATGAAAAACAAACCCTAAAATACATACCTGCACGTCTACGAATAACTAATACAATTTTCACCTGATAAAACAGTAAACCAACTTGACACTGAGGTGACAGTGGACCGTCTACTACAACAACAACCTGTACTATGACGTCAGTATAATTCCTATACTTCATCGGCGGAGTTAACGAAGAGAAAGTTTAAAAGGTTTATGTTAGGTCCCATGTTGTGACCCAGAAGGACTTTTATATGATCAAACAATCAATTAAATGTGTCATAAATCAGGGCTGCCTTACCCACGGAGATAAACGATGTTCGTGTTGACGTTCACGACCTCTCCTCCTCTGCCTCTGCCTTCTCCTCCTCCTCCACTAAAGTTATCACACAACACACACACAAACTTTACATCAACTAATGGCGTCAAACTTACCCTGAGACTCTACCTTAACTTACTACATTCATCTTAGCACCATAATTACTATATATATAATAATGATAACCCGGTTAACACACACACACACACACACACACACACACACACACACACAAGTCCATATTAGCGGTGTCAGAAAAGGTTATATTGTGGCACCTGTCTAGCCAAACCGATACGACACCTGACACTTGGGAAATACTTGTATAATTTACCTAGTAATTTACGTCTCTTATCTCAGTCTCTTATCTTCGGTCTGTGATTTTTGAAGAGTGACGTAAGACTTTTAACCTTGGTGATAAGTTCAACTGTGACGGATCCACACATTTGAACACGATAACAGACGTAAAGTTCAGAAGATAGCATATATTTTTCTTAGTTTACAAGATAACAAATCAGTTTACACGATACACATTCTTAAGTTTACAAGATAACAACTCAGTTTACACTATACATATTCTTAAGTTTACAAGATAACAAATCAGTTTGCACGACACACATTCTTAAGTTTACAAGATAACAACTCAGTTTACACGATACATATTCTTAAGTTTACAAGATAATTCAGTTTACATGATACATATTCTTAAGTTTACACGATAACAAACTTCTCCTCCTCCTGGCCCGGGTCAGTATAAGAGTGAGACACACACAGGCTGAGACAGTATACAAAATCAATATTCAATATCCAGTGTGGCTTATCTAGACATCATCTCAACCTAAATCCTTCAAGTTTTTTTTTGTGTTCTGAAGATTAGTCTGGCCAGCTCAATTAACCTGAAGATTAACCACTCCGCAACAATAACCTAAGGGAACCTAATCTAAGCAAAGCTAACCTGACGATGGGATAAACTAATCTAAGCTAATCAAAGCTAACCTAACATAATGCTGGCCTAAACTAATCTAAGCCCTAACTTAACGTTGATCTAAACTAATCTATCCTAAGCTAACCTAACCCAACACTAACCTAAACTAACTTAACCAAATCTAACCACCCCAACACTAACCTAACTTAACACCCTGAACATAACCTAACTTAGCAATACATTACAAAATATTAGTAATGTGGTACTGGGGTCTTAATTAGTCTTCACCACTTGAATATGATGACATTATATTTAAGGGGTGTGATCGTACTCAAAAGGTTATCATCGTACTCACGGGGTTAAAACATCGTATTGAAGGGGTGAAGTTATCATACTGAAGGGTTAAGATATCATACTCAGAGGGTTAGGTCATCGTACTCAGGGTGTCAAGTCATCGTACTCAAGGGGTTCAGATATCGTACTCAAGGGATTTAAAGTGGGCCCTATAGGCATGACGGCCTGTTAGGAACAATGTAGATACAGCACACTGCATACTAAGCCTTTGGTACACAAGGAGGCAGCATGACCGGTGCTCGACCACCTTCACTTCCCCACGTTGTAAACTTACTATAGGTACCCATTTACAGCTGGGTGAACTGGAAGCACCGAAGAATCGAACCATGACCCCTGAAACACGCGAGCGCTGGATCCACTAGACCGCCGCGCTCCACTCGAGAGGTTAAGTCATCGTACTCAAGGGGTTAAGACATAGTACTCAGGAGTTTAAGTCATCGTACTCAAGGGGTAGATACCAGGTCAGGAAAGGTATCAAGGGGTAGATACCAAGCCAGGGGGGGGTGTGTCAAGGGTTAGATGCTAATCCAGGGAGTGTGTCAAGGGGTAGATACCAGACCAGGGGGAGTGTGTCAAGGGGTAGATACCAGGCCCGAAAAAGTGTCAAGGGGTAGATGCCAAGCCAGAGGGAGTGCCAGGAGGAGTGTCAAGGGTTAGATACTAAGCCAGGGAGTGTGTCAAGGGGTAGATATCAGGCCAAGAAAGGTGTCAAGAGGTAGAAAATAATTCAGAGGAGTGTCAGGAGGGGGGGCTACGTGTCGCTCGCCGCTGTTACGTACACAACATAAACACTAGTAACACTCACTCAGGCATTTCCGTTCTATCCCCGGAGGAAGAGTCAGATTACCAACCAACTCTTGGAGAAAAAAAAAAACCCGAGTGATTTCCTGTTAGAGGAGATGGAGTTTCAAAAATTCCTCCAGTAGGAATTTACCATCATACTAATACACTGCTGCCTTGACACGAGAGAACAGCCCAGTTATGCATGCCTAAGTTATATAGCTATTTTCTCTCCCCAAAGGTAATTAGTATTTTGTGTCTAAGGTGCACCAGGTGATTGTGTCATGTCAGAGAGACCAGCAGGTGTTCAGTCTCTCTCTATAAATATACCCAAGGGCTACGTCACCTCTCTCATGCATGATCACACTCCTATCTGTCATGGTCCTCTCTCTACCGTGCATGTTAAATTGACCTCTCAAGTTCAACAGTTGCAGAGGGATGAACTGGGAGAGACACCAAGAGTACTGTATACCTGTTGTTATGGTGGGAACAAATGGAAACACAGGTACACGGGAGTTAACTTAGTGTACTCTCTCTCTCTCTCTCTCTCTCGACGTTAGATTCACCGAGATAAATCCGATTAAGTGACAAGACATTAATTCTCCTTAACCAAAATCACAACAAATCCCTTTATATACCTTCACACACACACACACACACACACCACACACAAAGTAATCCCCCTTGAGTACGATGACTTAATCTCCTTTGTACTCAAGGGAATGATGGGTCATTGTATCCAGAAGGTTAAGACGTCGTACTCAAGGGATTAATTAGTCCTTGTACATAAAAGGTAAAGATATTTTACTCATTGGTTTCATATATTGTACTCAAGGGTTTGAGATCGTACTCAAGGGCTTAAGATAATCATACTCAAAGAACTAATTAATCGTACTCAAGGGCTTGACATCGTACTAGAGGGGCTAAAATATTTTACTCGATGGTTTAATTCATTGTATTGAAGGGCTTGGCATCGTACTCAAGGGGAGAAGACTTAAGAGATTCTTACCGCTTAGCTCGCCCCAGCAACTCACTCACATTAACCTCTACCACGCCCACACTATCTTATATCACGCCCACACTAACTTATATCACGCCCACACTAACTTATATCATGCCCCCACTACGCTCCACCACGCCCACACTAACCTTTACCACGCCCCCACTACTACTACCACCTTTGCTGTCTACCACGCCCACACCAACCTATATCACGCCACGGTAACCATTACGACGCCCATGCTAACCTCTGCCACGCACACACTAACCTATATCCCACCCACACTAACCTCTATTTTCTTCAAAGGATTATAACTTCACCCTTTGAGGACGATGTTTTAAGTTATTCTTCCATAAGTATTCAGAAAATATATAATTTTGTACATTCTGCTCGAGCGTGTCATTATCATCTGAGCTCAACCACTGTAGAGGCGTAATAGTATATCCTTGAGCGGCTTTCTCGGGCTGTTTGTCAGTGCTCGTATGTGTAGTACACTGTCTATGTATAAATGACGATTTGACTCAGCAAAATATCGCTCTCGTTGCTTTTCACTTTGATGTTTCTGAGGATTTCGTGTTTCTCATAAATATATTTGTATTATAAAGTATTACAAATGGCAAAATAATCGGCAGTTAATTTACTCTGAAGTCCCTCCAGGTGATCAGCCTTTTTTCTGGCATTAATCGAGGCTACACAGGGTTCCACTACGGGGCCCTTACCTTATCTACGCAATGGCCACCCTCCAGAGGTGGCCATGCCTAAGGAAGAAGTCCAGTGACCCGTGTAGGATCCCTCCATAGTTCTTGATAATTTTATCAAGGCTATTTTGAAGCATAGTACTGTTATTGATTCCACTGCTTGGGCTGGTGATCTGCTCCCTAGGTCTTCCAGCCTCTGTGTGAAGAAGTATTTCCTTATATTTGTTCTGCATGATAATGTGTTTGTAGTTACGTCCTCTCGTGTTGGTGTTGCGTGACATCACAAAAAAGTTCCACGTTCACGTTTTCCCATCACTTTCAAGATTTTTTTCTATGAGATCTGCCCTATTGTGTCTTGCCTGAAGAGTTAGTAGTCGTCAGGCCATCAGTCTATTTGAATATTCTATATGACATAATTCTGGAATCATCTCAGTGGTCCTGTGTTGTACCTTTCTAAGGATGTTCGGCCTTTCTGAAGGTACGGTTTCCATGCCTATATACAGTAATACAGACTGGGACGTACGTGTGATTTATAAAGCTGAAGCAGCATTTTCTTCTCTGTATATAACTCTCAAATCTCTGTTTGCTTTTCTCATTGCTGCTCCCACGTTTTTTCCTTTTTTTTTTTTTTACAGGGAATAGACGACCCGGGCACAGGTCACCAACCCACAACGGGGCCTGGGGGACGGAAAAAATAAGAGTAAAAAGAAATTAAAAATAGAAGAGAAAAATACTAAATTTATCTACACCACGAAGATGCCGGAAAACCAGCTTTTTGAAGTGAGACAGATTGTAAGAGTATGGAAACACAGAAGGCAGAGCATTCCACAGTTTGGCTGTGTGAGGAAAGAAGGATGTACTATAACGGGTTATTCTAGTGTGACCGACATCCATACAGAAACGGTGGGCACCA
This sequence comes from Homarus americanus, assembly GCF_018991925.1. Taxonomy (NCBI): domain Eukaryota; kingdom Metazoa; phylum Arthropoda; class Malacostraca; order Decapoda; family Nephropidae; genus Homarus; species Homarus americanus. Next base: position 8,081,166 of record NW_024743709.1, read on the forward strand.
CGGGCAAGACGAGTGTTACGAGCCCACGGCCTTGCCAGCGGTACACAGGATGCTAAATCCACCGAACATTGCCCGTTAAAGTACCTGTAAAAGAGAGAGAGAGTGAAGCAACATTGCGGCGAAGAGAAAGGGAAGAAAGATTATCAACTAAAGGAGGAGAGTTAATAAGACGAAATGCCTTTGATTCCACCCCATTTAACAGTTGGACAGAAGAAGAGTCACCCCAGATATGAGAGCAGTACTCCACGTTAGGACGAATGAATCCCTTATATACTTGAAGCAACCTCTCAGTAGTGAAGTAACTACGGAATTTGTACAGCATTCCCAGCTTTCGGGAGGCAGCTTTAGCAATGTTGTGGATGTGTGGCTTCCAGGACATATTAGTGGAAATGGTGAGGCCTAGCATATCTATTTTAGAATTTGGTAGAACGTTTGCGTCCTGAAATGTGATTGGCTGGAGATCCTCTATTTTGGAAAGTGTAATTGGTAAATAATGTGTTATATTGCTATTGAATTTAACCAAGTTTCTACCTACCCATTCGGAGATGCTGCACAGATCCGCATTGATAGATGAAATGATATCAGCTCTAGAAAAGGATCTACTTTGAGAATTAGGGGGAGGGAAAAATGTGAAGAAGAATGAAGAGTAGAATCATCAGCATAAGAATGAATAGAATTACTTGTGGTGTGAAGTAAATCATTGATACAAAGAAGGAAGAGAGTAGGTGAAAGAACAGAACCCTGTGGGACACCACTATTGGTAGAAAAAGAGCAAGAGATCGATCCGTCGACAACAACTGCCGTGGATCGGTTTTCAAGGAAACTAGAAATTAGAGAAAAAATTGGGGGAGAGAAACCACAAGAGGGAAGTTTAGAAAGCAAGACTTGTGCCATACCCTGTCAAATGCCTTGGGGGTAGCGAGGGCCACGACGACAGTTTCCCCATAATCCCTTAGCCACCTTCAGTGATTGATCTATTATGTGAAACCATTAGCACGCAAACTGTTACATTAAGTCACACAACACAAAGATCTGTACAGACGTAGTGCATTCGTACAGAACAAACCTACACGCTCGCCAAGTTATCATGCAGAACGAATATAAGGAAATACTTTTTCACACAGAAGGTGGTAAACCCATGAAACGGTCTATACCAGTCCAAGCTGTAGAGTCAAGAACAGTACTTGGCTTCAAACCAGGCTATTGGCCTCCTTCACTTGACATGGCTACCTCTAGTGAGTGGCCATTAGGAAAATAAGATAGGTAAATATGCAATTTCAGGCTTCCTTGTAATTTGGATCAGTTACACACAGTGTTTTCCGATGATCTTTACCATTTTCTTTTATAGGACTTCAGCGGGTACTACAATATATTTGGTATTGCTCGACACGATATGATACATATAATTCTGATGATGCGTCACAAGAAATCAGCTTAAAATGTTGAAATACTATTACTTGTCTCACGAACGCAGCTATAAACCTGGTTATGTGAGATGTGCGAGGGCTATTTGACCCATCGTTGGGGGCCAATGACATCTAATACACGTAACATTTGTCCTCTTGTTTACCTGTGAATCACCAACACAAATTAACATTTGACGACGGAACATAGAATGCTTTATCTAGCCTAATTTTAATGGTTTTTAAATTAATGTATTACTAACCTTGTTACGCGCTTAAAGACCTTTGTTGTTGAAGTTCATTAATAACACTTATAACAGCAATAGCCACGACGTCGTCCCTTCAGGATCACCAAATAACCCGCAGCTTTGACACAATAAATCAATCCCAGAAACACTAACAGTTACAAGGTGTTATGTTGGTATTGAGATCACGTGAATATTAAGCGCCCTAGTTTATTTTACCTAATTAAACACCCTAACCTAAACTGGAGTGCCTAATCATCACGTGATCCCATTTACTGGCCCTAGCATCCGTTCCAAGGAGAATGTGGGGGAGCCTACTCGACAAGTCAGTTACGAGTGTAATAAATATTTCATGAGTTTGACCGAGGATCGTCTTAGGAAGGCATTAAATCTGGGTCCTATATAGGGTAAGGCTGATCAGTGAGTAACAATATATATCTACAAAACTAGACTTATAAATGTGTAACTAAATAAACCGAACATTATCCTTAAATTAATGGAGACGTCAATTGGTCATTAAAACACAAAACCAGTCTATTGTTTTGCTGTTGATTTGTTGAGTAAAAAAAATATATAAAAAATAATGGAAATCAATACGCACGAATCGAATCGGTCACAGCTGAAGCAAAAGCTGGGAATACCACCTTAATGTGGTATTCTTAGTAGAAAAGTGTCTTAAGACTGTCTAAAGTTTTAAACTATTGATTGCGAAGATAAAATCCCTAAGGTTCCCGTGTTGTCCGAAATTAAAACAATACCCACAATTGCTAATAAGTTGAAAATAAAATAAATAAAAAATTAAGAATACGCGAGAAGTAGCAGCTTAACAAACAAGTTATCCCAGTGTATAAATAATAGTTTTCTGTGGTCAGATTTTAGGGTAAACTCAAGTTAATGTCAACGCTACGATGAAATAACACCTTATACTGTACAAGATGTTGTATTGCTGTATTAAATAAATTTACATTTCCGTACGTGATTATTATTTTAATACTGTATTTATAGCGTGCTTCAACAGCGAAGGTCTTTAAGCTCAGAACATTAAAGGAATATCCAATAGGAAGAGTACAGATTAGAGTCAAGATAACAGTTAATAATATGGTGAAGGAAGTCGGGGGGAATCTTCTGTTGATGCAGTTAATAAGTTTTCTTTCGTCAGGGTAAAAGTTATACTATTTGTGTGATGCGCCATTTATATTTTTGCAGTTTATGGTGCGTACTGTATAATCAAGGCCCTTTTCGCAAACTAATATTTTTGGGGGATCACCTGAAAATTAGTTCCCCCAAACTTAGTCAACCTGAAGATTATCTACCCAAACACTAACCTAACCTAACCAAACACTAACCTAACCTAACCAAACACTAACATAACCTAACCAAACATTAACCTAACCTAACCAAACACTAACCTAACCTACCCAAACACTAACATAACCTAATCAAACACTAACATAACCTAACCAAACACTAACCTAACCTAACCAAACACTAACCTAACCAAACACTAACCTAACCTAACCAAACACTAACATAACCTAACCAAACACTAACATAACCTAACCAAACACTAACATAACCTAACGGAACTTAACCTAACCTCCCACCAGGTCGCGTTAGGGTGTTTAATCCTCAGGTGAAATAAGTTAGAGACTAATGCTCGTGTGATCCTTTTTGAGAGAGAGAGAGAGAGAGAGAGAGTGTGAGTGTGTGTGTGTGTGTGTGTGTGTCGACTTCAAACTAAATTTACGTGTTGATAAGAGATGATACGGACATTATAATCAGCTCTAGATAACACTGGTCTTGTACACACATGATTTGAAGCACTTCACTGGCGGGTTAAAGCGTTCAGGAAAGGGAAGGACTAGGCGGTCGCTCACGTATTGTATATACTAGTTAAGGTCCGGATTCATACATTAAATTTTAGAAATGTAGTCCCCTATCCCGACACCATTAAGAATTACTGCAACACATGAGGATTTAGCCCACGAGCTTATTTCACCTAATAATTCAACACCCTAACACGACCTGATGGGAGGTTAGGTTAGGTCATGTTAGGTTACATTAGATTATAAGTTAGGTTAGGGTAGCGTTAGGTTAGGTTAGATTAGGTTAGGTTAGGCTACGTTAGGTTAGGGTAGCGTTAGGTTAGGTTAGATTAGGTTAGATTAGGTTAGGTTAGGTTAGGTTAGGGCGTTTGATTATTAGGTGAAAACAGCTGGGGTGCCTATTATTCAGGTGATCAATTTGGTAAAGCTCTGATGGTCTACCCATATAAGACGTATATAAATGTTATCAATGACAAATCAAGACTAAAGTCACATTGTAGTTAACATATCAGATTTAACTTAACCTAAACTAACCTAAACTAACATATCCAAAAATAGTAGTCAAACCTCATTATAATTAACTTAATCTAGCCTACCTAACTAACTAACCTACCTTAACTTAATCTAGCCTACCTAACTAACTAACCTACCTTAACTTAATCTAGCCTACCTAACTAACTAACCTACCTTAACTTAATCTAGCCTACCTAACTAACTAACCTACCTTAACTTAATCTAGCCTACCTAACTAACTAACCTACCTTAACTTAATCTAGCCTTAACTAACTAACCTTTTCTAACTAATAACCCTAGCCTAACCCAAATTAAACTAACTAACCAACCAACCAACCAACCAACCTTAACTTAACTTAACTTAACATAACATAACATAACATAACATAACCTAACCTAACCTAACCTAGATATTTAGTTTACTCCATAGAGGGAAGGTAGTGGCTACAGGCATGAAGACAGACGCTGACACTCATAATATAAACCTTTCACAGATAAACCAGATTATAAAGATAAACACTGAAGTAATGTAACTGCGACCGATACCATGTCAACATTCTGTCCACCTGATAAAACAATGAGTGACCTGTCTATCAGCACACCTGATTACTGCTGATAAGATAACACCTTATGTCAACCCATTGCGGCAAGAAAGTTCTAACCAACGTTGGAGATTATGGTCGTGCAACTCATGTCTCGTTTAGAGTAGAACCGCCGTAAAGGTGTATAGATGTTATCTGAGTGCGGCTGGTGAGTGGGGGCTTTCGTCTGTACACCACCATAAGGGAGTCTACAGAACTGTAGTTCGCACTGGGCCTCCTAATTAGTGTGTTGTGTGGTGGTGAGAAGGATCTGCCCTATTCATTCGTTTACCTTATTGTGATCGTGTGTTAAGAAGATGTTACAGAGAGCCGGGATGATGAGAGTCGCTGTGGTACTGGTGATCCAGTTGGGTATGTTGTTGTGTCGACTTTATTACCTGTGATTTGTATAGACTCACGTTTATGACTACTTTATGGCGCAGGTGTACAGTATATGACACGTGTCGCTGTTGCAGGAGTCAGGAAAAAGCCTTAGGGTATTTGCTGGAAACAAGGCTAACACAGTACTTGGTTTCATACAAAGGAGTGTTAGTTACAAGACTAGAGAGGTTATCCTAAAACTATATCTTGGGGGACCTCACTTGGATTATGAAGTTCAGTTCTGGTCACCGTCCTACAGAATGGATATCGAATCCCTAGAAAGAATGCAGTGCAGAGGAGAATGACAAGACTCATCCCGGTCATTAGAAATCTTGAGTATAGAGACAGATTAAAGCATCTTAATTTGCATTCCCTCGAGAGACGTAGAGTGAGGGGCGATATAATTAAGGTGTAACAAATGGAAGTCAAGGTTAAACACTGGTGATATGTCAAAGGTGCTTAAATTATCCAACCAGGAACAAACTCGTAGCATTGGTTTTAAATTAGATAGATTTAGTTTTAGGCACGAGATAAGTAAACACTGGTTTGGAAATATAATAGTGGATGAGTGGAACAAGTTACCAAACATCATCATTAACTCGAACACGCTGGATAGCTTCAAACATAGGTTGGGCGGATATATGAGAGATAGGGTTTGGGTGTAAACGGGACTGCCCAGTATGGGCTAATAGACCCGCTGCAGTTTCCTCTATTCGTAGTTTTAGTGTTCCTGGCCACCCATCGTGGTTTTAATGTTCCTGTCCACCCATCGTGGTTTTAATGTTCCTGTCCACCCATCGTGGTTTTAGTGTGCCTTGCCACACATCGCCGTGGCTCAGCAGATGGACAGTAACTAAGTACGACCGTAAACTTTTGTGTTGTTTCCTTAACGAGGTGAAGTTATACAACCCAGAGGGGACCCCGAATACAAGGTGTTAGTGAGCTATTTCCTCCAACAACTGGCTACCATCATTCCTGCGCATGAGTTGTTGTGTATGTATATATATATATATATATATATATATATATATATATATATATATATATATATATATATATATATATATATATATATATATATATATATATATATATATATTGCATAGAGACATTAAATTCATTTCGTCGCTGACTGTGTATTTTCAATAAGAATGCATTAGATAACAGCTTTAGCAGTATGTGTATTAAACTGGTCGTGTGTGTTGATACAAATGTTTGCATCAGAAATTAGGCTCATGTGACTTTTGGGGGCAATAACAACATTAATACCAATCTACATAAACAGCACTAACACTTGGCCACCCCCCACCTCCAGGATACGTGACAGGTGTGCCGCCCAGCAAACCCTACACCTGTCGGGGCCTCAACACCAACCAAGCCTGTGTCCCCTCTGAGCCCCAGGAGTACAACAACGTCGAACCTGCCCCCACTATTGTAAGATAAATAATTAATCTATTATTATTATGTAAGCCCGTGTGTCCATATCCTTTACAGAGTTGGTGTGTAACACTTGTTAGTTCTCTTTTATTATTATGTAAGCCCGTGTGTCCATATCCTTTACAGAGTTGGTGGGTAACACTTGTTAGTTCTTCAGGTGGCTGGTGAAGATTTATTAACTGTATTTCATGGATTCTCATTGCGGAGATATATATATATATATATATATATATATATATATATATATATATATATATATATATATATATATATATATATATATATAGAAATGTGCTATAATTTACACCATACACACATCTAAACACCAAGACCTTTTATATACAAACATTGTGTTAATCCAGCGCAATGTATATACAATCGACGGAAACAACGGCACTATAAAAGTAAACAAGGACCGACAGTAGTACCTTACTGCACCAACAGTGAGACTCTCTGGTTGATCCCGGAATGAGGGAGGCGAACAACCCCAAAAAGATCACCTCTCACCCTACAGTACACAGACCTTCAGCAGCCCCTACAGCAACATCCACGGCTCCAAGCTCACCAACTTCACCGGGGGACTTTGTCCTGGTAGGTGCAGGTGGGTAGGTGCAGGTGGGTACTAGTGGGCACAGGTGGGTACTAATGGGCACAGGTGGGTACTAATGGGCACAGGTGGCTACTAGTGGGCACAGGTGGGTACTAATGGGCACTGGTGGGTACTAATGGGTGCAGGTGTTTATCAAAGTAGTTTATACAGTGGTGAATGAACTCTCTCGTTTAATAGCGTGTGTGTGTGTGTGTGGCGTATATACCCTATAATGTACTTTTGTATATCTACCTGTATGATTATATATGTACGTTAAGTGCAGGTGAATTTATCAGTACCGGAATCTTGTGGTGTGGTATAGGTGAGGACATCCTGGGAGGGAACGAACTCATGTTTTTTGGCCAACGGAAAGAGAAGCAGAAGGTGGTGGTGCCTGGCGGAGTGGCTCACGTCTTCCTCTACTCCACTAACTCCACCTTCAACGCTACGGGCTTCACCATCACCTACAATATTACAGGTAAGACCCTACACCTTCAACGCTACGGACTTCACCATCACCTACAATATTACAGGTAAGACCCTACACCTTCAACGCTACGGGCTTCACCATCACCTACAATATTACAGGTAAGACCCTACACCTTCAACGCTACGGGCTTCACCATCACCTACAAAACGACAGGTAAGACCCTACACCTTCCTTCCTACACTGTAAGTATATAATGTGTTTATGTCGAGTTGGTAAGATATCTTAACCCCCATGAGTACGATGACGTTACTCCTCGATTACAATGATAGAGTATTCAAGGGGTTAAATCTTCTTACTCAAGGGGTTAAATCTTCTTACTCAAGGGGTTAAATCTTCTTACTCAAGGGGTTAAATCTTCTTACTCAAGGGGTTAAATCTTCTTACTCAAGGGGTTAAATCTTCTTACTCAAGGGGTTAAATCTTCTTACTCAAGGGGTTAAATCTTCGAACTCAAGGGGTTAAATCTTCGTAATCAAGGGGTTAAATCTTCGTATTCAAGGGGGTTCAAGCTTCGTATTCAAGGGGGTTCAAGCTTCGTAATCAAGGGGTTCAAGCTTCGTAATCAAGGGGTTCAATCTTCGTACTCAAGGGGTTCAATCTTCGTACTCAATGGTGTTACCACATAGTACAGGGTTAATCATCGTACACACATTATTATTATTATTATTATTATTATTATTATTATTATTATTATTATATGCTCTCTTTCTCTGACCTTCTTGACCTCGTTGATCCCCACAGAAGAGGTCACGACCCCGGCACCCATCACCACTACACCCACACCTATCTTACCTGACGCCTTTGTGCCAATCAACGGTATTCCCACCACTAAAGTAAGCTATTATGACTCTGTGTACCGTTATCTGTGTGTACCGTTGTCTGTGTGTACTGTTGTTTGTGTACCGTTGTATATGTTTACCCTTTTAGGTTTATCATTGTGTGTACCGTTATCTGTGTGTACCGTTCTGTGTATGTGTATTATTGTTTGTGTAAACGCCTTAGTTAAGGACGTTCAGGTGACGGGCAAGTCGAAGGGAATGATTGAAACCCGTCTTTTGACGCATTCAATATTTATTGATGTGATCAAAACCGGCAGACAACAAGGCGTTCATTAGTATTACATGGTGATCTATCTGATACATAATAAGTTAGTTTCACACAATTTATCTTAATTATAATTGATTATTGATTCCGCGTTGTCTTATTGCTCCAGATAAGGCAGGAACGAGTAGGCATAATTAGTCCACAATATTTCAGTACTGAGGGGTATGTCATCACTTTGGCTGTACTTACAAGTGCGGGTCAATGCGAACCAGTATGGTGTTCCAAAGGAAGATAGTTCTGTGTAAATTGTTCCAGTACAAAACTCGGCCAGGATTGAGAGTTGTTGTTCACCACTGCTAGCAGAGGGCCGGTCCTCACAGCATCACTTGAGGGGGCAGTCTCCTGGAGTCCAGGTGGCCACGCCGCCTTTTAAACCATACATTAACAGAGTCATGATCTCTTCTCCGTAAACACCGCCCACCCCCTAATCTTTGTTCGGGTAAGGCAGCAAAAACGTCAGCACTGACACTAGTGTTGACGCCAACGATGAAACACTCCCGGTGATGCCAGCACTTACGCTGCAAGGATATACCCTGGTGCAACACCGCTTCAGCCGCCACATTTGTCGAGGTAACAGGTCGCGTGGTGGACGGTGGGGGGCATCACTCGAGAGGGCGAACTGTGTCATGAGATCCATGACACCCTCTCAGCGCTCACGCCAGTGGTGATGTCACTCCCGGCGGTAAACACCGCCCCCCTCCCCCCCAGTCGCTACATCTGGTGTGGTAACAGGCCGCGTGTGGGGTGGGGGAGGCACATGGTTGTTGACACCAACGACAAAGCCAGCGGCGATAACAGTTTGCGTGTACCGTTTTAGGTGTACCGATATCTGTATGTACCGTTATCCATGTGTACCGATATATGTATGTACCGTTATGCGTGTACCGTTGATTTACTAGAGATAAAGTACTGTACGTGTCACTTAGAGCTGATATATTTTACCTGTATATATAACCAATAAATAGAACGAATTAATTTACCTGTTAATTAAATAAAGCAAATTAATAATTTACATGTTCAGACAAGAGTTAATCACTAGCTTAATTCACTAGCTTATCTACAGGAGCTATTTAATTTACGTGAAACTCTTGAGTCTATCCAAATGAGCTATTATATACCTGCCAATTCACTAGAGGTAAATTATCTGTTGAGACTAGTGCTATTTAATATATATATATATATATATAATTTATTATAGTTAATTAATTATATCTCCAGTGGAAAGATTATAACAGCTCCTTCACTCAAGCCATAGCGGGCATGTCTACCGACTACGTACACAATGTCTTAGGCTACGTTAATCAACCAAACATCACGTGAGTAATATTATGTCTGGGGGCTACATTACCTGTTATGTCTGGGGGCTACATTACCTGTTATGTCTGGGGGCTACATTACCTGTTATGTCTGGGGGCTACATTACCTGTTATGTCTGGGGGCTACATTACCTGTTATGCAGGGGCACCATTACCTGTGTATGTCTGAGGCTACCCCACCTGTGTATGTCTGGGGGCACTACATGCCTGTTATGTCTGGGGGCTACATCACCTGTTATCATAGGGGCTACACTTACCTGTTATGCTATGTCTGGGGGCTACACTTATGTCTAGGGGCTACACCTGTTATGTCTGGGGCTACACTTCTCTGTTATGTCTGGGGCTACGCCATCTGTATGTCTGAGGCTACATTACCTGTTATGTCTGGGGACTGCACATGCCTGTTGTGTCCTAGAGCCATTACATGTTATGTCTGGGGACTACACTGCCTGTTATGTCTGGGGCTACACTGCCTGTTATGTCTGGGGCTTACACTGCCTGTTATGTCTGGGGCTACATTGCCTGTGTTATGTGCAGGGGCTACATGCCTGTTATGTCTGGGGCTACACTGCCTGTTGTGTCCTGGGGACTACACTGCCTGTTATGTCTGGGGATTGCACTACCTGTGTATACAGGGGCTACATTACCTGTTATGTCTGGGGCCTGCACTACCTGTTATGTCTGGGGCTACGTACCTGTTATGTCTTGGGGGCTACACACTACCTGTTATGTCTGGGACTACATTACCTGTTATGTCTGGGGCTACACTGCCTGTGTTATGTCTGGGGAGCTACACTGCCTGTTATGTCTGGGGACTACACTGCCTGTTATGTCTGGGATTACACTACCTGCAGCATATGCAGGGCTACATGCCTGTGTTATGTCTGGGGCTACACACCTGTTATGTCTGGGGCTACACTACCTGTATGTCTGGGGCTACATTACCTGTTATGTCTGGGCTACCTGTTATGTCTGGGGACTACACTGCCTGTTATGTCTGGGGACTACACTGCCTGTTATGTCTGGGGACTACACTGCCTGTTATGTCTGGGGACTACACTACCTGTTATGTCTGGGGACTACACTGCCTGTTATGTCTGGGGACTACACTGCCTGTTATGTCTGGGGACTACACTGCCTGTTATGTCTGGGGACTACACTGCCTGTTATGTCTGGGGACTACACTACCTGTTATGCTATGTCTGGGGCTAAGTTACGTGTTATGATATATCTGAGGGTTAAATGGTGTGAACCCTTTAAGTACGATAACATAACCCCCTTGAGTACGGTTTAACTTTCTGAGTACAATTCAAAGTGTTAAGTTATCGTACTCAACAAGTTTAGCCCTCTTAAGTCTTCTTCCTTTAGGTGTTAAGTTATCGTACTGAAAGTGTTAAGTTATCGTACTAAAGGGGTTAAGTTATCGTACTAAAGGGGTTAAGTTATCGCACTCAAGGGGTTAAGTTATCGTACTCAAGGGGTTAAGTTATCGTACTAAAGGGGTTAAGTTATCGTACTAAAGGGGTTAATGGGATATACAATAAGCAGTCGATTTATGGTAAAGAAAGCAAGAATAACTTAGTGGTTTCATCGCAGTATCCTACTCAGCAGAAAGAGTCCTGCAGTAATGTGAGGGAGAATAAAGTCCTTCCCTCCTTCACAGATCCACCATGGTATTGATCCAAGACATCAAGTCCTGCAACCCCTTCAGATGCCAAAAGGACTGTGTGGCGTATGACTTCAGCATAGACTCGGACCTGTTCACCAAGTACACACTCGACCAGATGTTGAATACTGAGAGTCTACATCACTATATCACCCAGGTTAATGAGGGAAGTCAGGTAGGTTGGAGTGTAGGTTTTAATTACATTACTTAAAGTGAATTACCTGAAGATTAAGTGTGCCCTCTCTCTCCCCACCTTATTTCACCTGATGATTAGACACCTTATACACCTAGAGGGGATTAGGTTAGGTTAGGTTAGGTTAGGTTAGGTTCCATCGACATTAATCTGTGATCTTCCTTGTACCACAACTAAACCAAAAAAGTTCATTTGCTTCCTTAACACCATGACTCACTACATAACTACACAGACAAACCCAACACAATCGTTATACCCCCCCCCCCCGTAGTATATTAACCTACCATAAGGGAGATAAAAATAGGATGTGGTAGAAAGATTAATATTTGTTGGTGAAATAATAATAATAAAAAAATAAAAAACTTATATGAGAAAGACTTCAGAGTAAGAGATCGTTTGTGTTGGACAGATCTGTGAAGAGCACCCGACCATCTCGCTGACTAGGTACGTGGCAGTGCCTGTGTTTATCCTCATCTTCGGCATCGTTATTTCCGCCTTATTCTGGAAGTACAGCGAGAAGGGTTCCTTGACTGAGTGAGTACTGAGTGATAACATTCTTACACACTTAAGCATTGGAATACACTTACACGCTTAAACACTTATATATTTAAGACACTTATATTCTTAACTCAGACTTGAAAGATATGAAGATTGTGCGTTTGTCTTGTCCGTCTCCTCTCACTTCTACCCTCACACTGTCCCTCTCCTCTCACTTCTACCCTCACACTGTCCCTCTCCTCTCACTTCTACCCTCACACTGTCCCTCTCCTCTCACTTCTACCCTCACACTGTCCCTCTCCTCTCACTTCTACCCTCACACTGTCCCTCTCCTCACTTCTACCCTCACACTGTCCCTCCCTCTCACTTCTACCCTCCTGTCCCTCTCCTCTCACTTCTACCCCTCACACTGTCCCTCTCCTCTCACTTCTACCCTCACACTGTCCCTCTCCTCTCACTTCTACCCTCACACTGTCCCTCTCCTCTCACTTCTACCCTCACACTGTCCCTCTCCTCTCACTTCTACCCTCACAGTCTCTCGCCTCCCTCTGTCCCTCTCCTCTCACTTCTACCCTCACACTGTCCCTCTCCTCTCACTTCTACCCTCACACTGTCCCTCTCCTCTCACTTCTACCCTCACACTGTCCCTCTCCTCTCACTTCTACCCTCACACTGTCCCTCTCCCCTCACCCCTACCCTCACACTGACCACCTCCTCCACCTCTCCCTCCTCCAGGAAGCGCCTCAAGTACGAGACGGAGCAGCAGGATCGTTGGGATGACCAGAGGCGACGGTCTTCCGCTAACGCGTCTATCCTAGGTCTTGGACGGCCTGCATCCTTCGCATCCCGAGGATCTCGGAGTTCGATACCCTTCCCCAAGTCCAAAGGCGCCCAGGACTACGACTCGGATGACAATGTGGTATGTGTCCTTCACTGTTTGTTTTTCTGTCTATCTTTCTGTCTATCTATCTATCTGTCTGTCTGTCTGTCTGTCTGTCTGTCTGTGCCCTTACTTCTCTTCTCTTCTCTCCTCAGGGCTTCGACATGAGCGATTTCCGTGAATATGACCCCGACATGGGCACCGTTGACCCCACCCAGTTTGGCCTGGATAAAGGTTAGCCGAGTCATCATTTTTAAGGTCAGTAGAGTCATCATTTTAAAGGCTAGCCGAGTCATCACTTTTGAGGTTAGTTGAGTGATCACTTTAAGGTTAGTAGAATGATTACTTTTAGAATACACACACACACACACACACACACACACACACCACTGGCCTGTAATACCATCTCGTGGGAATTACTGAGGATGATCGTTATACAGGTGAGGGATGAGGATGAAGGGTGAGGATGGGTGGTGTGGATGAGTGGTGAGTGAGGATGAGGGGTGTGGATGAGTGTTGAGTGAGGATGGGGAATGAGGATGATGGGTGTGGATGAGAGGTGAGGATGATAGGTGAAGATGAGTGGTGTGGATGGGTGGTGAGGCTGAGAGGTGTGGATGAGGGGTGAGGATGAGAGGTGTGGATGAGGGGTGAGGATGAGTGTTGTGGGCGGATGATGAGAGGTGATGATGAGTGGTGAGGATGGAATGTGAGGATGAGTGGTGAGGATGAGTAGTGTGGATGAGTGGTGGGGATGAGAGGTGTGGATGGGTGGTGAGGATGAGAGGTGTGGATGGGTGGTGAGGAGTGCAGGAGTATATGATGTACAAAATATGTTGATTGATGTTGTGCTAATGTACATATAAATGACGTACTAACATGCTTGTACTTTTCTCCCTCCCTCCCACCACACTGTACTCCCGGGTGGTCCAGACTTCACCAGGGATCGGCAGGTGATGGGCTTCTACACCAACCAGGCCTTCGTGCCCGACGAGGAGGTCACCGTGTACCAACGAGACGGTCCTTCTCACAGTTTGGCCGACACAGACAGCGAGGACTCCAATGACGGTGGGGCCATCAGCTTCCGTGACTCCCAGAATAGCTTGAGGTGTGTGTGTGTCTCTCTCTCTCTCTTTCCTCTCAACGTCTTAAACTCTATCACAGAAAGTTAATAAAAAAACGTGAAGTCATACATAGAATACATAACTAACTTAAATTAGTTTCAATTCATATCTGTTTTTTACGGTTTGTCAGATATGTGCTTATATTCTCGATCAGTTTAATCTAAAATACGTCGTCGTTTTCCAGTAAGACACCACAAAGCCAGGTCGTGTCGGCAGACGTGCACACCGTCGACGATAACGAAGAAACGACGCTGTAAACCCTCCAGACGGTGCCACTCTTGTCCTAGGAGCTACAGTACTGGCTATGCACCTTAACCTCCCCTCGCACACCCTTCAGGGAACCTACTAACTCCTACAACCCACCATCTATCTGGCACAACCGTCCAGGGAGTGACTAACTGATCCATCTCCCACACCTAACGCGTCTCAGACTACACCTCTCACGGCCTTCACAGATTCGCCAGGGAACACTTCTCACACCAAGATGACGGTGCTCGGATCATCAACATGTCCCCACGAGGACCAGGAACAAAACTTAGTCAATAACTACGACACTACAAATATGGGCGAACTTCGTTAAAGCGATGACTGACAAATCATAGGTTGTGTGTTGGTGTTGTGTGTATCAAGGGACCTTCAGTAGCCCACATACAGCCCGAAGTGTCTTGTGATGTGTGTGGCGTTAAGATAGTATATTATCTTACACATGTGACTCTCTTATTAAAGCTACGGATTAGCTGTATGTGATTTATATGCCAATACTTTTATTACAAACTTTTATGTATAGCTTTAAGTTCATTACTGACACTGTACCTCACTGTAACTTACTGTACCCCCGTATTGTTCTCGCCCTTATCAATTAGTATTATATAAATATGGGTTAAGGACATATATTCATTATATACATTCTATCACCCAGACTATTGAGCATACAGCTACATAAGCATTTGTTCTGTCACACCTCCTAGGGTGGACAGCACATAAACATTTGTTGTTTCACACAGACTCAAGTTACAACCCATAAATATATGTCCCCAGGCCTCCGTGTGAGAGTAGGCCTGTGTAGTGTAGCCTTTATCTCTGTGTTGACGTAGTAAATTAACCCCCTCCCCCATACAACCAGACATAGAGAGGTCGGCTGGTTCACAGTTTCCCACAGTTCACAGTTCACAGCCAGACACCGTACCAAAGAGACGTGTTGTGAGCATAGCTTCCAGGCTGTATCTCTCTCTCTAATTATATCAGCTAATCACAAGCTAATAGCTAATGCTCAGTAGTCTGTAAACAAACAATTCTGTAACTACCAGAGTATCCAATATAACTAGAAAATCACCACGTGTGTTTACATTAAACCAAGGAACCACAAATGAAGATAACAGAACCTGTGTACACTTGTGTAACTTACAAGCTAAGATAATTACAAGTGTAACCCACGTGGGCTGGGACGATTCAAAGATTCAAACTACGACTGTATCAAAGGTGACACGCCGTGAGACTACCTATTATCTCACCCAGCTTCATCAAAGGTACTAGCGACTACCCTACACTCATTCATGCAAGTGTTAACAAGTGAGATCGTTTGATATCGAACCCCGGCCCAAACAGTATGTTTACTTATTGTTATACTGTGGAACAATAAATATGATAAAAAAAAAAACAATTGATCAGGTACAGTTATCGAATATATTTTTGTGTGTGTACTATTTCGTAAGATTAAAATAATTACACATTTGGTTCATTTAAGTTACTATGATGTTAAGTCACTCTTTCACTGATTACCTTTATATATTATAATAGATATATAAATATTGTACGTGTTTCCTTTACTATTGGTCCTACCGATACACTAATGATCAATTAGTTACGTATTAAAGATCATCTATTATAATTATTTTATTTAGTGAGAAATGCAATATTATGGGAGGAAAATCTCTTGATAATTACTATATGTGTATTGAGGTTATTCCCTGTTGGTGTTATTACATGTACTAATATTTACATAAATCGTAGTACAGAGTATTACATAATCAAAACACCGATCGACTCACCTGTGCTATAATGTATCCTATTATTACATGTATTGTAATTCGATACACAGGATGATACAAGCACGAAACACTATACTTATACATTGAGAACACAGTGCGATAAACTACTGAACAGGGGTTTATCAGTCACTAAGCTATTTTATGAGTCTAGTGTATTACGATCGGCAACACACACAGAGAAACTTTTATTTTATTACTTAAATTTCCGTAACACAGATTGTATATAATATCACCACGATGATAACATTAGATAAAAGACCGTACTGTGCTATGAGGTGAAGTTGGGGAACGGGTTGCAGTGTGTGTGTGTGTGTGTGTGTGAAGAGAGAGAGGGAGAGGTTGTGTTCCGACAGGTGTCTCAAAACAGAATGAATTCAGATGTTCGACGTACCGTATATTGAATATGTTGTTTACGATTTCTACTCAGGCGATCGTTGTCTGTAGAGGGCAGGTGTTTTGCAGCACAAGTGTTCAGTGTACTGTACATGTCTAATAAAACAACGTGACAGCTGTACATAACCTACCTTAAACCTGATCATTGTAATTGGGTGATCATTGTACAACTCAAACATTCACTGTACAACCCAAGCGTTCACTGTACAACTCAAGCGTTCACTGTACAACTCAAGCGTTCACTGTACAACTCAAGCGTTCACTGTACAACCCAAGCGTTCACTGTACAACTCAAGCGTTCACTGTACAACTCAAGCGTTCACTGTACAACTCAAGCCTTCACTGTACAACTTAAGCGTTCACTGTACAACTCAAGCGTTCACTGTACAACTCAAGATGCTCAAGATGATGTTCTTCTGTGCGCTGCTAACGGGTAAGTGTAGATTAGTCGGCCAGGGTGTAGATGTGTAGACCAGGGTGTAGATATGTTGGCCAGGGTGTAGATATGTTGGCCAGGGTGTAGATATGTTGGCCAGGGTGTAGATACGTTGGCCAGGGTGTAGATGTGTTGGCCAGGGTGTAGATGTGTAGACCAGGGTGTAGAATGTGTAGACCAGGGGTGTGTAGATATGTTGGCCAGGGTGTAGATATGTTGGCCAGGGTGGCCAGATATATGTTGGCCAGGGTGTAGATACGTTGGCCAGGTGTAGATATGTTGGCCAGGGGTGTAGATACGTTGGCCAGGGTGTAGATATGTTGGCCAGGTGTAGATATGTTGGGCTGTGGGTGTATGCGTTGGCCAGGTGTCAGGCCAGGGTGTGGCCAGGGTGTAGATATACCAGGGTGTAGATATGTTGGCCAGGGGGTGTGATGTGTGACCAGGGTGTAGATATGTTGGGGGTGTTGGCAATGTGGCAGGGTGTAGATATGTTGGCCAGGGTGTAGGCCAGGGTGTAGATATGTTGGCCAGGTGTAGATGCGTTGGCCAGGGTAGTGTGTAGACCAGGTGTAGATATGTTGGCCAGGGTGTAGATATGTTGGCCAGGGTGTAGATATGTTGGCCAGGGTGTGATATATGGGGGTGTAGATATGTAGCCAGGGGTGTAGGTTGGCAGATATGTTGGCCAGGGTGTAGATATGTTGGCCAGGGTGTAGATATGTTGGCCAGGGTGTAGATACGTTGGCAGGGTGTTTTGGCCCAGGTGTAGATGCCAGGGTACGTTGGCCAGGTGTAGATGCGTTGGCCAGGGTGTAGATGACAGGGTGTAGATGTGTAGACCTAGGTGTAGATATGTTGGCCAGGGTGTAGATGTGTAAGGGGGTGTAGATATGTTGGCCAGGTGTGTAGATATGTTGGCCAGGGTGTAGATATGTTGGCAGGGTGTAGATATGTTGGCCAGGGTGTAGATATGTTGGCCAGGGTGTAGATATGTTGGCCAGGGTGTAGATATGTTGGCCAGGTGTAGATAGATAGTTGGGGTGTAGATATGTTGGCCAGGTGTAGATATGTTGGCTGGGGTGTAGATATAACAGGGTGTAGATATGGCCAGGGTAGATATGTTGGCCAGGGTGTAGATATATATGTTGGCCAGGTGTAGATATGTTGGCCAGGGTGTAGATGTGTAGACCAGGTGTAGATACGTTGGCAAGGGTGTAGATATGTTGGCCAGTAGATGTTATAGATTGGCCAGGGTGTAGATATATAAGGGTGTAGATATGTTGGCCAGGGTGTAGATATGTTGGCTTTTTAAACTATTACTGACTATTTTGTAATTTATACTGTATGATCTTCCTCACACACCTCTTGAATAATACCGATCACCTTCCTATATCTCCCATGATCTTCCTCACACCTGTCAGAATCTTTTTCAGATCTCTCCACGCCTGTCAAGAATGTCCTCACACCTCTCAACATCTGTCAAGATCTTCTTCACACCCCTCTACACCTATCAAGATCTTCCTCACACCCCTCTACACCTGTCAAGATCTTCCTCACACCCCTCCACACCTGTCAGAATCTTCATACCTACTCATTATTGTCAGTATCTCCCAAACTGTTAGTATCTTTCTCATAACCCTCAACATATTTCAGTCTCACTCACAACCCTTCACAAAGATCAAATAAAAAAAATGACAGGACCCTTTTGACATTTTTCCACGTCTTACATGATTAACTGAAATCTGTATTTTTCAGCTGGGGTCCTTGTGGTCAGCTCATTAACAGGTGAGAATAAGAACGCTAGCACCTGGTCGTTCAACCCCTCACTCCTTCCCACTGGGGCCAATACGTCCTCTCCTGCCTCACGGACAGCGATACAGCACCCAAACCACCCCACAGGAAGCAGGCAATTCCAGGTAGAGAGAGAGAGAGAGAGAGAGAGAGAGAGAGAGAATGTGTGTGTGTGTGTGTGTGTGTGTGCGTGTGTGTTTTAAGGTTTCTCTGATTATACAGTATCTGAATTCTGTCAAAAGTAAGAACCATTTAAGAAGAACATAAGAACATAAGAATGGAGGAAACTGCAGCGGGCCGATTGGCCCATACTGGGCAGTCCCGTTTACACCCAACCCCTATTGCTCATATAAGCATCCAACCTATGTTTGAAGCTATTCAGCGTATTCGAGTTAATGATGATATTTGGTAACTTGTTCCATTCATCCACTACTCTGTTTCCAAACCAGTGTTTACCTATTTCACGCCTAAATCTAAATTTGTCTAATTTAAAACCATTGTTACGAGTTAAGCTCCTGGTTGGATAGTTTGGAGTACCTTTGTATTAATCCTTTGTTTAGCCCTGCCTTCCACTTATACACACTCTATCAGGTCGCCCCTCGCTCTACGTCTCTCGAAGGAGTGCAAATTAAGATGTTGTAACCTGTCTCTATACTCAAGGTTCCTAATGCCCGGGATTAGTCTTGTCATTCTCCTCTGAATTCTTTCCAATGATTCTATATCCATCCTGTAATACGGTGACCAGAACTGAACTGCGTAATCCAGGTGTGGTCTCACAAGCACAAGATACAGTTTTAGGATGACCTCGCTAGTCTTGTAACTAACACTCCTTTGTATGAACCAAAGTACTTTATTAGCCTTGTTACGAGCAAAAACACATTGTTTACTTGGCTTAAGGTTCCTGCTTATCATTACTCCTAAATCTCTCTCGCAGTCGGATTTCTCTATGGCATCGTTGTTCATCTGGTATCTGGTTTCCCTGTTTACATCTCCTATACTGAGCACTTTACATTTGTCGACGTTGAATTTCATCTGCCATTTTTCAGACCATTCGAAAAATTTGTTTAAATCTTCCTGTAGTTTTGCCGAGTCCTCGTCAGATTTAATAACACGTCCTATTTTAGTGTCATCAGCAAATTTGCTTATGTTGCTGTCTATGCCGATATCTATGTCGTTTATGTATATAATAAATAATAATGGTCAAAGTACTGAGCCTTGGGGAACTCCACTTGTGACGTTGCTCCAATGGGACTTAGTGCCATTAATGCTCACTCGCTGTTTCCTGTCCTGTAACCACACCCTAATCCATTTAAGGATATTACCTTTGATGCCATGTGCTTCTACCTTTCTAATTAGTCTTTCGTGGGGGACTCTGTCGAAGGCTTTGCTAAAGTCGAGATATACCACATCATAATTGTGCCCCTCGTCCACCGATTCGAAAACTAATGAAAAGAATGTTAATAGATTAGTTAGACATGAACGTCCGCTTGTGAAGCCATGCTGGGAATCATTGATCAATCCGTGCTTCTCCAGGTGATTTTGAATAGAGTTTGAAATGATTTCTTCCAGTAATTTGCCTACTATTGATGTTAGATTGATTGGGCGGTAGTTAGAGGATAGTGATCTATCCCCTTCTTGAAAATCGGTATTACATTCGCTATCCTCCAGGATTCTGGGTACTACACCTGTTTTAAATGACATGCTTAAACAATTTGCTATGGGCATACTAAGCACTTTTCCTTACATTCCTTAATACTCTGGCAACATCTAATCGGGGCCAGGTGACTATCAGGCTTTAGTTTGTCTATTTGCTCACTAACATCAAGCTTACTAGTCACTACTATCTCGCTTAATTTGTTTTCTTCACTATCTCTGTTGTGAGTTTGTATCATGTTTAAATTTTCGTAGAAAACTGTTGTGTAACATTTATTCAAATTTACGTTTATTTCTTCGCTTCGCATTTCAGTAAGCTCAGAGTATATCTGACAGTATTGTCCAATCTTTTCTCGTGTTTTAGTTTGATACATTTAGAATCTTGGGTTTGTTCGCCTCCTTTACATTCCAATCATTATTCTCCTGGCTTCTTTTTGCCATTTAAACTCCAACTCGCCAATACTCCTATAATAACCTTATAAATTTATTGCTAATTTATCCTTCTACCCATAGCCTTCCTTTGGCCAATGATGTTCTTTTAAATAACGACGGCCAGGCTGCCATATTCGATCTGAGCTTTTTGTGTGGTATATTTGCCTTGTGCATTAAGTAATCACACTATTTAAATTGTCGAACTCGGCAATCTCAGAGATCTCGTTATCAGGTTCGTGTCATCTGTCAGGTTCACACCCAAGCGCGACACCTCTCTCTCAGCTGCCTTTTTAAACTGTCAAAGTCGGCCTTCTGAAATCTGGCATTTTAGTGGAATTTTCTCACGCTCGCCCTGGAAAATCTAACTGGAATCTAATTTCTTTGTGATTTATGCTTGTGCCTGTCTCTACCCTCGGACATTAAGCACGAGGTTTCTCTGCTGATGAACTAAATCGAAAGATTATTCCGGTGGGTTCGGTTATATGTTGACTTAGAAAACAGTCCTGGATCGTCTCGAGAAAATCCTCTGATTCTGAGTTACCTGTAAGGTCAGTCCATGCAACATTTTCCTTCAATTACTCTCAGGAACCCCGCAACCACAAGAGAAAGGGCACCTTCCCCTTAAGAACTCCTCTAAACAACAATAAGAGGAACTCCTGACCTGGGTGTTCTCTGTGATGACCCCTAGCCAAGAGAATCCCTCTCCCTCCGTCACCTCCTCCGACTTAATAATCAGGAGTTGTGTTCCCCCAACAGAGAGAGTCGAAAGTGAACGTGGCGGTGTTGACCAACATCTCCGGAACCATCAGTATCCAGAGCAATACCTCCAGCGAGTATCTGCCTGGAGGGGAGTGGCTCTGGATCATCGACCTGGGCTCTGACGATGAGTACTCCATTGACCTTAACGTGACCTACCTCGACTTGCGCTCTACCCACG
The DNA here is from genome assembly GCF_018991925.1 of Homarus americanus. Taxonomy (NCBI): domain Eukaryota; kingdom Metazoa; phylum Arthropoda; class Malacostraca; order Decapoda; family Nephropidae; genus Homarus; species Homarus americanus. The sequence goes on from NW_024743709.1 coordinate 8,103,105, forward strand.
TCATCCACGACAAAAACGCCAGCGGTCACTCGTACACTACGGGGGATTTCATGATGGTGGGGGCAGGTGAGTGATACTTAAATGTGTTTTTTTTTTTTTTTAGTTTTTCCAAGCACCTTCAAATGGTGGCGTTTACTTAGATATCAATTACCGGTATGTTTTCACCGCCTTCAGCAAGTGGTATTGCTGCCGGATTACGAGGTAGCATTATTTCAGGCAGGCGATACTTGTAGTTGACGCAATCAGGATATTTACACCTGGTGGAGAATTCAATTTGATCTTGTTGATAAGGTTTTTTGATAACGTGAGGCGAGAGATCACCGAGACCAAAAAAAATACATATTTCGCTAGCGTTGTGTCGTCGACCAGGTAACACAGGGATCTATCTCTAACAGTAATACTATCCTTTGATGTTCTGGTTTAGAGATCTATTAATAACCATCTAATCTACCGTCTGCCTAGGAGACTCTCTGCTGTCAGGGAGCCAAGAGGTGTTCTTCTACGGGTTGAGGAAGAGGCTCAAGAGCGTCCACATCTTAGGTCCTGTCGGGCATGTGTACCTCCGTACCCACCTGCTACCCGACCTTGACCCTCACGCTGTTTACGGCTTCCAACTCGACTACACCCGTACTGGTTAGTTTTCATTACCTTACGACCCTCACATAACATACACCTTATTTAAGTTTAGAAACACCTACTCTAATAAAATTACTGTTTGGTACTGTGTTAGGTAATGTGTGGCCGTGTGTAGGAGTGGATAGCATGTTGTCTAAAGCAGGTCTATGGCGTTACTATACTGGTGGGAGAGTAGGAGAGAGACGGGTTCACTACAGAGCTATACAAGGGCCTTGTTGTGGAAGAAGGACACCATAGAGAACATTTTAACGGCAAATAATGGTAAAATCGCTGTTGATCTCGGCTCTGGCCTATCTGTGCCAGGCAGGAAAATACTTATAGGAGAAAATAACACTTAAACAAAAGAAAAAAAAACAAGATTCTATACAATCGTGATTGAAAAAAGTTGACGTCGACAGATGTCTTTCTCTGTCTGTCCAATAATTCATCTATATACGTGTGCTTTGTGTTACAGGTGAGGTAAGTACAGTTCCCACTGGCTCCACCACCACCACCCTCCCCATCCCTCCTGACGTCTACAATGTCAGCGCCTGGGTCGCCCTCAACGGTCTCACTCCTGAAGAAGTAAGTATATCCGTAAAGGTATATCCAGTATAACCACTCTCTCTTTGGGTCATCCTTAACAATATACCAAATGAGAACGTGGATATATCTCCTTGAAGGTATAATAAGGATAACCGATCTCTGAGTCACGCTTAAAGATATACCAACTGATGGATTCGGTATATCTTATGAGAAGTATATCAGGAAGTAACCTTAATACCAGTGTACAACTCACATACGTGTTCGTGTAGGGGTGGAAGGAGACGTACCAGCTCCGGGTGAGGGAGGCAGTGGCTGGCATGACCTCAGAGTATGTCGCTAAGGAACAACTCCAGCTGACGGAGGACATCACGTGAGTACCCAACCCACCAAGATGAATAGGTTAGGTTAGATATGATATGGATAAGTTAGATTAGGCTAAGTCAATGAATAAGGACTCAAGTATAGCGTTTATAGAGAGGCCTGGCGCAGTTAACACGAATATTAAACATGGGCATAACGAAGAACATGCCAACTGTGTGTGCGTGTGTGTGTGTGTGGGTAAACTAACCTACAGTACCTTGTGTGTTGTATGCAGGTGGAGGAGTGTGATGGTGCTAGACGTAAAGACCTGCCACCCCCAGTACTGCTGGAGCCGGTGCGTGGCCTACAACATCTCCCTCCACGCCTTCCTCGCCGACACCGACGAGAGGGTCTTCACCAGTTCCCTTCTCACCACGATCTTCGCCACCACCTCCAACCACCACTACTGGACAAACATGCCGGAGTCTTGTCAGGTACAGAACACAACACTAATTATCTCGAGTACAAAACACAACACACTGTAGTTATCTCGAGTACAAAACACAACACACTGTAGTTATTTCAGGTACAGAAGACAACACACTGTAATCAAGTCAGGTAACTAATAAGCAAAACCTCCCTTTAACAACAGACTTTGAAGAGAGAGTGAGAGTGGTGTTTTGGTCTCAAATTTTGACGTGGGTGTGAGAGATTGAAACAGGTGTGTTGTGGTGGTTTAACGAGACACACGTTGTCCCCACAGGTGTGCAAGGAGAGCTCGTTGATGGTGTTGAAGGAGGTCAACTCGTGGGGTATGATCATAGGGGTGTTGGCGCTGGCCTCCGCTATAACACTCGTCGCCTGTATTGCTCAACGGAAGATAGACTATGGATTGTGAGTAGACAGACAGACAGACAGACAGACAGACAGACACAGACTCGCTTTGGTTTATTTGCGAAGGAAAAAAAAGAGGAAATCTGTTTGTTTACAAGTGTCATTTCTTTATGTGAAGTTAATTGTAGTTTTTTCTTCCTTCCCTTTAATCATGCCCCCCCTCTCCCTTCCTTTCAACCATACCCCGCCTTTCTTTCCTGCCAATCCTATTTCCCTCCTCCCTTCTTCCTCACTCCTTCCTTCTTTCCAACTTTCTATTCACTCCTTCCTAATTCATTTCTTCCTTCCAAACCTACCTCCATCCCTCCTCCTATTCAATCCTTCCTCCCTCCTTCCCTCACTCCAGACGCCGGAAAGAGTTCCTGAAGAGACAGCGGGAGATTGAGGAGGAGAGGAGAAGGAGGTCATCGGGAGAGCTGTCAACACTAGGTCTGGGAGGTTCCCTGGCCTCCAGGACCTCTCGCCGCCATTCCCTCCCCTTCCCTATGAAGAGGACCGACTCTCAAACTAATGACGATGACGTTGACGATGACCCTATGGTGAGTACTGGGGACTGTTGGGGGTGTACTATGTGTGTATTGGGTATGTATTCAGGTCTTGAGGGTGTTGGGGTGTACTAGAGGTGTGTAATGGGGTGTTGGGCGTGTACTAGGTGTGGGTGTGTAGGATAGCTTCAAACATAGGTTGGACGGATATATGAGCAATAGGGGTTGGGTGTAAACGGGACTGCCCAGTATGGGCCAATAGGCCCGCTGCAGTCTCCTCCATTCTTATGTTCTTATGTATTGGGGTGTTGGGGGTGTACTAGAGATGTGTTAGGTTAAGTGGAGATAATATTATTTTTGCTTGAACTGACTCACACGCCAAAAAACCACGTGACGTCAAAAAGATCTCATGTGACATCAAAAAGACCGTGTAGCGTCAAAAAGGCCTCATGTGACGTCAACAAACCTCCTGTGGCGTTAAAAAGACCTCAAGTGACGTAAAAAACCTAATATAACATCAAAAAGACCATGTGACGTCAAAAAGACCTTATATGACGTCAAAAAATTCATGTGACATCAAAACAGACCGTGACATCCAAAACAATGCATGTGTGAGATTAAAGGAACCCAGGTAATCTAAGACTCCAGCCTACCTAACTTAACCCAACCCAAACCCAAATTAACCAAACCCAGCCCAGCCCAGCCCAGCCTAACCTAACCTAACCTAACCTACTTTACAGTACTATGATGACTACCAAGAGTACGAGCCAGATCTCATCATCCTGCCAGGAGTAACTAACGAGGAAGGTGAGTCATTGATTGATTGATGGAGGGAATGATTGATTGATTGATTATGTGATAAGGTGGTTGATGGATTGATTGAAGGACGCAGTGATTGAGGGAGTTAATGATTGACTGATTGATTAAATTAATATTCCGAGAAGATGAGAGAGAGAGAGAGAGAGAGAGAGAGACTGATTACATAAGCCAAGTATCTCTCGGTCTCTCACACAGTCAAAACGAAGAATCCGGTGAAAGGCTACACGAACTCGGCCTTCGAGGACGTCCCACTCTCCCTCGACTCAGACAGCGAGGATCCAGATGCCATCAACTTCCAGCAGTCGTCCAGGTCAGTTTGGTTAGGTTAGGTTGTATAAAATTAGGTTAGGTTTGGTTAGGTATTGTCAAAAGAAGCTGTTGAATGTTGAGATAATATTTAACAAAGGTCTACGACATTATGGATGAGGACTTGACCCCCTCCATTACCTTCAACAGATTTTATAGATTTTTTACAGATTGCCCCAGAGGGGGCTAGTTTATTGGGCACCCCCTTACATCCTGTGCAAGGTGAAGCGCAGAAGCGTTTACAGTGCCCAACTGGGAAGCATGCGGAGTTCATGCTTGCCTTTATGACTCATGCATTAAGGGCGTGGAAGCCTGAAGAATCATGGGTTTTGTCAGCAAGTTACATAAAGTGACAGAATGATGAGTGTGTGTGGGGGGGGAGGTGGGGGGGAATTCCCGGTACATTTCATCTGTTTATAGCAAAGCGTGGCAGGTCCCTAATAATGTCAAGTGCCAGGCCTGTGACTAGGAGGAGGGATTACCTTTAACCTACAGCCTTAACACCTCTACTATGACCCCAGATTTGACCCCATACCCTTGACGCCAGCTTTGACCCATTCCAACCTCTTAACCCTGACCATGACGCTAAACGTCGACTACTCTACTCCCTAATTCAGCAACCGATATTTAGTTTTGTTTATGCCGAAATAAGTAAGTGTTCCTTACATCAGAGCATGAAACAAGGTCCTGTCTGTCTGTCTGTCTGTCTGTCTCTTAATTATTGTTCTCCCGTTCATTATATTAAGACACTGAACACGAAATGAGTTTTTGCATGTGTAAGTATGTCTGTCTCTATGTGTGTCTGAGGTAATGTCTTTTTCTTCTTTCTCTCTTCATTCTTATATCAGTGTTTAGTAAAAACTTTATTTCTTCTAACCTACAGGACAACTAGGATCGCCACGGTTGATATCCATGCTCACACCACCACGGAGTCGGCCCTCTGAGTCGGCCCTCTCAGTCAGCTACCTACCTACTCACGCCAGGTCGCCAGGCCAAAGCATTTATTTTATTGATTGCCTTTGTTTTCAGATGATTTAACGTTGAATATCATAATCATTTACTCATCTTCTATCTGTACCAACCGTTCATTCCTCACCTTGATTTAACTGTTGAGAAGTTGCTGTGAAGTGAGGTGGGGGTTTCAACATCCTGTGATCACCACAGCCACAGTTGGAAGATGCGAGTGTTGACGGACCACAGACACACACACCAACCAGTGACACAGAAGTGCTCTGAAATGATCAACAGTTATTTCTTTGCCAATCTGTCACACTGTGTTTACTTGTTACTGCAGAACTTGAGTCTGAGAAATCATTTACCTATGGAGCTAATACTTAAGAACTATACCTGTTGACCCGCCATCATTACGGGTTAGGTTGAGTCATTTTCTGGAATTATCCAAAAATTGTACGACAATAATTCCATGTGACTAAAATTATATAAAATTTTAGTTATCATGTATTAGTGAGTGTCATGTATGCCGGTACATTTATTAGAGCCAACATTGAATAAATAAAGTATCAATATAACATCATGGAAGCGCGTCTTTACTTAACTTACTAACAATATATGAATAAATTTGGTCATCGTGCCTATAAACTTTAATTGATGAAACCTAAATACCTACAACAACATCAACAGCGTATAATAAGGAGAGATGAGAGTAACACGTACATAAACACATTGTTTGGTGTAATAAAAGAGGTAAGCTATTATAATGTGTGAGGGAGAGAAAGAGAGAGAGAAGCAAGCAACTTACTCTAAAGTCAATTATAGATCCATGACCTTACGACAGTGACACAAGGGACTACACTATGCCTCGACAGTATCACCTAACAGTTTATATGTAACTTCAAGCAGATAACACGACACAGTTTTTGATAGACGGTGAAGTGTGTGTGTGTGTGTGTGTGAGAGATGGTCTACCTTCTATGACCGCCGAACAGAGAATAACCCAGCCAGATGCTCCACCAAACATGAACCCTAAGACACACCTCAGGCAGGTAGCTCGATGGTTCCAGGCAACATATATTGACAACAAACATTATAAAGAAGAAGAAACAACAGTGAATTACCTCTCCTAACTCATTGTTACCAGATCACGCACTAAATAAGTCAGGTGAGTGTAAAGAGTTACAGAGTAATTTATTAATGAACCCTATATATAGTATAACTGAAAAAAAAATAGTTAGAAAGGCATTCCCCTTTCTTCCTTCCTCCCTCCTCCTCCTCCTCCTCCTTTTCCCTCCACCACCACCTCCTCCTCCTCCTCCCTCCGCCACCATCTCCTCCTCCTCCCATGAACAGGTGTCTCGCCATTTCCAACATCTGTTGCTTCAAGGGTTCATGTGTAGTGTGTACAGTGTAACCGGGTGGTTGTAGCGTGGACGTGGTGGTCGTGGATGAACGCTGCTGTGAGGTCTCTGTGCTAGCTTCAACGTTCTGCTGTAAGTTGTATAATTATGAACATTCGTTATTCAATGACTTGTTGAGGTTAGAGGTTGTTCATAGGTTATAACGCTTGGTGTAAGACATAGCAGCCGGCTTCAGTCTGAATCTCGGGGTTATAAACCCCGAGATTCAGACTCTTGAATCCGAAGCATTTATGGACAGATCAATCTATCAGTGTCTACTGCGTCGGGTTCACGAGTCTGAATCTCGGAGTTCGTGGTTCGGGATGAGAGGCGACAGGACTTTCTTGGGTGTCTGTACATACGCACGTGTCGTCACTGTCGTGTATAACTCACCCCACTTTTATGGAAGACGTAAACACAAGGTAGACATCAATTATCGACAGTGTCAGACTCATCACAACGGGACTTTAAATAACTACAAGCAAATTACTTTTAAGTGGGACGGTCTCCTGGCAGGTCCCACTCCTCATAGGCCTTCCAATTTACAGGCCTACACTACCACTGTCGAAGCAGTTGGGTGTCAAGAGGAATGAGGAGGTGACTGGTGTGGGTATCAGTACAGTGTTAGGAGGTGACTGGTGTGGGTGTCATTACAGTGTTAGGTGACTGGTGTGGGTATCAGTACAGTGTTAGGAGGTGACTGGTGTGGGTGTCATTACAGTGTTAGGTGACTGGTGTGGGTGTCAGTACAGTGTTAGGAGGTGACTGGTGTGGGTGTCAGTACAGTGTTAGGTGACTGGTGTGGGTGTCAGTACAGTGTTAGGAGGTGACTGGTGTGGGTGTTGTAAAATTTAAGCTTCAAAGAGGAATATGAATTGTCATTTATTGGTTATCAATTATTTCATTATCAAATAAGCATAATAATATTTTATACTTAAAATAAAAAATATATATATTGCGAGTAACGGGTCTGGCCATGGTACAGCGGGTACAGGGCAAATTTAGGCAGCTGTGTAGGGCTCTGCTACACACTGATCTGTTTACCGATTGTGTTTGAAATGTCAGTACCTGTGAGTGTAAAAAAAAACTATTGTACTTATAAGTAAGTTTCGTGGCTTTTGCAAAAACAGGTGTTTATCTACACATGTGTGTTGGCAAGCCCAGGTGTGGCGCCTGTGCTTTACTGTACTGTAACTGTGGGAAGGGGTTTTGTATATTACTGGTGGGGCTGGGCCTGACGTCAGCCGTGTATCACATACACAGACTGTAATTAACCACGCAGATAAAGTTACATAATTAAATTGCAGGTACCAATTCTGTTCTAGCAATTTTACATGATATCTATGTTACGAGTGTCCGCCATTAGGTTCTGTTCTTTGTATAGAATTCGTTGTTTCGGATGGTGTGTGGGTGTCTCGGGCAGCTTCGCCCACAACTCGCCCACACCAACTGAGCTCTTATTTAAGTATAACTTTGTTTATTTCATTGTATTGTGTTTTATTGAATTGTTTTATTACATTAGGTTTGTACATAGGTTAGATACGTGGAATTAATGTCAGTAGGGTAATTTAAATATAGTGTCATGTTTTAGCCAATCAGGATATGTTACGTCAGTATTTGGAGGTAGAAAGGTGACGTCGGTGACCAGCTGTTTGTTAATATATTTTTTTTATTAAAACTACTTCATAAATTTCAATAGACCCCATAGTAACTGAGGTGATGAATTTGGTGGGATCTATTCCTTGAATCTATAGTACAAAGAAAAATTTTATTTGTGCATTGTTACAACCTAAGAGGCCAAGGGTCGTAACATCTATAAGAATAAAAAGACGTGTCTGCCCGTAATGGGTTTCAAAACATATGGAACGATAAGTGTAACGCGACTTTTTTTTCTTTGTACTGTACATTGTTCATGGCATAGCAATGGTTTTAAATTAGACAAATTTAGATCATGGCGCGAGATAGGTAAACATTGGTTTGGAAATAGAGTAGTGGACGATTGGAACAAGTTACCAAACATCATCATTAACTCGATTACGCTGGATAGCTTCAAACATGAGTTGGATGAATACTGTATATGAGCGATAGGGATTGGGTGTAAAAGGGACTGCCCAGTATGGGCCAATAGACCCACTGCAGTTTCCTCCATTCTTATGTTCTTATAGAGGCAGAGTACATGGTTCATAGTGTGGTATGGGTGCAAGGTGTATACATTAATTATGGCATGGTACTGGGGATCAAGGACTAAATCCTTGCTGGGGAGGGTGTAGTGTACTTTATGTGTGTGTGTGTGTGTGTGTGTCTATAAGTATGTGCGCGTGCGTACGTACATGCGTTGGTGTAATGCTTTAGTATACATACATACATACATGTTAATAATTTTACCATTGCTTGTCTATTAATATATTTATTCCTATGTTTTCAGGAGCAAGTTTTAACTCACACAGTAAATGTGGAGAAGACAATAAAGAGGTAGCAGTAGACAACGAGAAGAGACACATACAGAACGATACGAAACAGAAGAAATCAATACACACAAAGGAGCAAACAACACGATGATACAGTCGCAGAACGTAAAAGACAGTAACCAGGACACAAACAGCAGAAACAAGTGCTTCAGGAGAGAGCATAAAAACGAAAACAAGGTAATATACAGCGAAAACAAAGTACCACACAGCGAAAACAAAATGCTACACGGTGAAACCATAGTGCTGAACGGCGAAAACAAAGTGCTAAACGGCGAAAACAAAAGAGAAAGCTATGAAAACGAGCCTTTCTGCGGAGAGGACAAGGGGGAAAACGTTACGCCCCACCCCTTTCATCGTCAAGGCAAAGACGACGATGGCGCTGTTTGTAGTGACGATGAATATGACTTAGTAAGTCTTCCTTAAGACTGTAGGCTTCTAGGTAGGTTAAGTGAGAGAGTGTTGAGTGAGTGAGTGAGTGAGTGAGTGAGAGTGTTAATCAGTGAGTGAAAGTGTTAATTCAGTGAGTGAGTGTTAGTCAGTGAGTGAGAATGTTGAGTGAGTGTGTTGAGTATGAGTGATAAATGAATGAGTGTTATGTCAGAAAGAGCGTTAAGAAAGTAAGCAAATCTTAAGACCATGTCCCAAATGTCTAACGCATGTCCCAATGTCCCACAGTATTACGACAGCGTCCTTCCAAAGGCGTCCAGCCCGCGGCAGACGAGGGCATGGTTGAGGGCAAACGGCTTCCAATCTCACGCCCACACCTTCAAAGACTTCACTGGAGGGGACATGTTGGCTCTAACTAGATTTGATTTTGTTGACATTTGCGAAGCAGCTGATGGTGAGGCCATCTTTAACGCACTCAACCCCAGGTGAGTGTCTCATACTGTCAGGTGTTGTCAGGTGTGTTGTACTGTCAGGTGTTGTCAGGTGTGTTGTACTGTCAGGTGTTGTCAGGTGTGTTGTACTGTCAGGTGTTGTCAGGTGTGTTGTACTGTCAGGTGTTGTCAGGTGTGTTGTACTGTCAGGTGTTGTCAGGTGTGTTGTACTGTCAGCTGTTGTCAGGTGCATGTGTTGTGTCTGTCAGATGTTGTCAGGCGAGTGTGTTGTACTGTCAGGCAGTCAGGCGAGTGTGTTGTACTGTCAGGCGAGTGTGTTGTACTGTCAGGCGAGTGCGTTGTACTGTCAGGCGAGTGCGTTGTACTGTCAGGCGAGTGTGTTGTACTGTCAGGCGAGTGTGTTGTACTGTCAGGCGAGTGCGTTGTACTGTCAGGTGAGTGCGTTGTACTGTCAGGCGAGTGTACTGTACAGCCAATTATCCTATGTAGGGTTAATGTACTACATTATAGGGCATTGTGTTTTATCACTGTCATGTTACAACGTCGAGTACAAAGAGTGGTACGTGTATCTTCCCATCTGTCTACAGCAGAAGCGGACAGCTGAGGGTGTACGTACAGCTGCCAGGTGAGAAACACTACCACGCCCTCTTCCTGCGCACCAGAAACTCTGACCATCTGGCAAGGAAGGTATGCAGGCTCCTGGGTGTGCCCGCACGCCAGGACACCCGCCTCTACCTTCAGCGACCATCACACCAGCCCGCCCCCGTCACCGCACAAGTGAGTGAGTTTCAGAGTGAATGGCATGTGCCTTGGCTGCCGGAGAAGTGAGTGGCGTGTGTCCTGACTCATAGAGGTGAATTACTGTCAAAGGTTTCCTCATAATTTACTGACATAAAACGTGTAATAACAAGATGTTTTAAGTTACCTTATGTGTCTGTGTGAGGACGGGCGTTGTAGGGGTTGATGTGTCTGTGTGAGGACGGGCGTGACCTTCATCTACCGGGTATGTCCCACGTTAGAATGGGACACCTACTGGCACACCTTCCCTCCCCAACACCCGACACACACAAACTGGCGGACTACTGTAGTTCATGTTTTTAAAGCGGTAGAATGGTTCTATTTCGTATTTGTATGAACTCGATTTTTTTTATTTTTTTTAAAGAAGTGTAAAAGTTTACCCAAAGAATTTTGACTGTGTTTATTTTGTTCTAAAAATTTGATGATATTAACACAATCACTGGCTAAGTGCCGTCGTGTATGATTAGACACAGACAGACGCACGGACGGACGGATGGATACACCATTGTTATGAAATCATATCTATTTTCTGTCATACAAGGTAGTCGAGAGCTTGGAAGACGAGACCCTCCTGTCGGTGCAGGTGAAGCTGGATGTGAACCAAAAGTCGAGTGTATTCCTTGTTGAGGGTGAAGCTGCAGCCCACCAGGCACCACCGTCTCCTCTCACTGTTTCTGCTGCGTCTGACCTCTAACAACCCCAGAAACCGTCTTTTAACAAGGTCTTATAACTATCTCCTACCCCGATAAGTCCAGCGTGTCAACAAAACATTCCCCTCTTACCAGTCATAGTTGTTATTCAGCCACTGTCTGCTAAAGCTCCTGACGCTAAGCCACCAACAAACTTAGGAGGCTTCCCTGCTGTTACCAGACCTTGTTACTGACAGATACATTATCGATGAACATGGTTATCTTCATCAAGTAACGCAACACCTCCTCCTTGAGAGACCATAACACCGCTTACCCACCATACAGTACAGTACACAGAATAGAAGTTCGTTATAGAGCTGCCACTGACGACCATCCTGCTATGTGCAGGAAAATTAATTTAGATGATGGATATAGAACTGTATTCAGGCGTGTTGGTTACTGAGTGTGTGTTCAATTTTGCTTGATCATGTCTAGTACTTTAATATACTGGCATATTTGTAAATTAAATGTATGAATATAATGCCTGAATGTTATATAGCGCAAATGCCACTGTCTACAGGCCAAACTTTACACAGACTTTCTCACTAACGTAATGTGTTAACCTGCAATAATAATTATAATATAACAGCGGGAAGAATTATTATTATTATTATTATTATTATTATTATTATTATTACGGTCACCTATTTGTACGGCTTTTATACATCCAAATAAAGAACTAACTGCAACGCTTCTCTCACTTCACCTCAGATGACCTTAATTATATCCATTTGTGTAGTGATAAATATATGTATGTGGCGCGTGACACACACACACACACTTAGTTAATATCAATATACAGGCTGGTCCGAGTGTCCCTGTCTATTTTGTTGAGAAAAAAATCCATTTAGTATGAAAATGTAAGAATATAATTTTTTTTTTATTACTGAGCCAAGGTCTAAAATTCAACGAAGTACATCTGTGTCTCTACAAACTTTTTTTTTCTTTGTATAAGCTACGGTAATGTCCGAGGTTTACAGAATAATAAATCTAGACTTACAAGACCTGTAAAACCATATTGTTGCCACAATTGCTAAAATAACCTAGGATACTTGAAGTGTTTCGTAAACAACGAAAAGATTTGAGATTGACAGATGCAGATTGTGCCCGTGTCGTGAACTAAGCTTGATAGCAAAAATATATTCTATTACATTATTACATTTTTTATCCTGAATGACCATCTTTTTTTTTCTCAAGGAAATATAAATTTTGGATCACCCTATATACATGAAATCAATAACAGTACGACAGGAACAGACATGGCGGCGGTGTTTCTACTTATATAAAAAATGACTTGGCCTATGACCAATATATCATATATTAGGAGCGACCAGAACAACAATATACAAGGATACTTTAATATTTGTTATAGGGAAGAAGAAAATAGTCTGAATAAGAATTATAAGCATCTACCCAGATAACTGTGCTCATCCACCGTAACATGTCATAGCCAAGACATGATCAGTCCGGTAGCCGTCACTCCTATTGGCCTTAGTGACCACTCCTACTGCTGCAGGGGAAAGACAACACAACACAAGGTAATCAAAATAAGTTTAATGATGAATCACAATAAAGAAGCGTTCTAAAATAAATTACCAAACACTGATTGGTTTCATGCAACAAACTGCACGGAGGTAAACGGGGCCTCGAAGTTCAAAACTGCTTTTATTGACGTAACACGAAGATAAGAATAAAAACTGAACCTTGGATGACTCACGAGATATTGTAATCCATCAGACACAAAGATCAACTCCCTTGTAAGTTTAAACAAGACAGACATAATGACGAGTCCCCCCCCCCAAAAAAAAAAAATTGTAGGATAAGAGACAAAGTACATAGAGGTATGAAGCGGACGAAACCAGAATACTTAATAATATTGAAGGGAAATTTTCTTGAAGCAGAAAGATCACTTGGACACAGCCACAACCCAGAAGAACATTATAACTTATTGTTAAGTATGGATAATGAACAATGCCACGACGCACCTGAAGTTATAAAAAAATTAATTCCTCATGTTTAGTCAATTAACTGCCAATAGCAGGAAGCAATTACAGTTTAGGTTCAGATCATTTTAAATAATAAAAAGAGTCACTCTAGAGCGGTCTTGAACTCTACTCTGTGACAGAAGAGTTTATTCTAAAATAGTTAAATAACCTGGACCCCTACAAGACCACAGATGTTAATAACATATCAACCAGGTTTTCTTTCTATTAGTACTAATACCGTAAACCAGATGCACATAAGTTTGTCAGGCGACAGGTGTGGTATAAGTAATTACAGGTCTGTTAGTATCCTGTGTATTATATCTAAAGTTCTAGAGAGAGCAATGTGTGTGTTCAGGTGGAAAGATATCTCCATAATTATAAGTTATACAGTTGCCAGTCAGGCTTCAGGGGCTCTCAAACTGTCACTAGCTTGATCCATCAAAATTACCACATCAGGACCCAAATATCTCATGGAAATTACACAGGATTAGTAACGTTACTTACAAAAACCCTTCGACACTGTGAATCCTGACAGTGTGTGGAAAAACTGCAGGTTCTTGGCACTGAATTTGTTAACTGGTTTAAATCTTATCTTAACAATAAGAAGCATACAGTCTGTTATCACCGCTGGCTAATTATGCTGGTGTCAGCTGTTGGCGCACGCTGCCTTGCCCGAACAAACATCGGATCTCTCAGCCTGCGACCACGGCCACCCCCCCACCCCCACCCCCCTACCTCCACGCGGCCTGTTACCTCGCCAGATGTGGCGGTGGGGGCGGTGCTTACAGACAAGAGGTCCTGAATCTGCTGAATGTATGGTTTACAGGGTGACGTGGCTCTATGCCCCCCAACGCGGCCTGTTACCTTGCCAGATGTGGCGGTTCGGGCGGTGCTTACAGACAAGAGGTCCTGAATCTGCTGAATGTATGGTTTACAGGGTGACGTGGCTCTCTACCCCCCCCCCCAACGCGGCCTGTTACCTCGCCAGATGTGGCGGTTCGGGAGGGGCGGTGCTTACAGACAAGAGGTCCTGAATCTGCTGAATGTATGGTTTAGAGCAGTGGTTCTCAACCTTTTTCACGCCATTCCCCCCTTGAGGAATTTTCAACATCCTCGTGGCCTCCTTCATTTTTCTCCCAAACCCCCACAAATAATGTTGAAAAATAAAATGTTTGAGTCAAGCTCAAACACAATATATGGTTCAGAGACAATACCCTCCACTGTTTTCGTGATGGTATCCCAGGCCAGACTGAGATCATTCGGTCCTATCACCACTTGCAAAGGGATGACACACGGACCCGTACTGAACAAGTCAGTTCAGCAGCTCGGTCCAGCGCCTGTCACACAGACAGGGACTGGACCTGTGAAATCTTAAATAATCCTTAATAAAAAAAATAGCACCAGAGTATGTAAATATTAAAATTGTATGGTCGTTATGATTAAACAAAATGACAAAAAAAAATAATAAAAATTCTCTTCTGCCAAGTCAAAATAAGTAATACGAGTTTTGTTTAATTCAGATTCGAAACATTATTTAGAAACGTACAATTTATAACAGCTTGCCGTGGATCCCCTAAATTCTTGCCGTGGATCCCCTAAATTCTTGCCGTGGCTCCCATGGGGGCCGTGGCTCCCTTGATGAAAACCACTGGTTTAGAGGGTGGGTGGCTCTCATGACGCCCCCCCACTCGACCTGTCACCTCGCCAGACGTGGCAGGGGGACGGTGTTTACCGCCGGCGTCAGTGCTGGCACCGCCGGCAGTGTTATCACCGCTGGCGTCAGTACTAGTGAGTGAGTGCTGGCGTGTGAGTGCTAGCATTTGCTGCCTTACCTGAACAAAGATTGGGGGGTGGGCGGTGTTTACGGACAAGAGGTCCTGATTCTGTTAAATGTATGGTTTATAGGGTGGCGTGGCCGCCTGGACTCCAGGAGCTCGCCCTCTCGATTGATGCTGTAAGGACCAGCCCTCGAGTGATGCTGTAAGGAGCAGCCCTCTGCTCGTACTGGTAAACACCGACTCACAATCCTGTCCAAGAATTTGTGCCGAGACAATTTACGCCGTACTGTTGTCTCTTGGTCGCAGGCTGAGAGATCCAATGTTTGTTCGGGCAAGGCAACTGACACCAGCATAATAAGACAGCGGCGATAACAAGTCGTTTGCAAATATTACAGAGTCAACATCCACGTCGATAGCCTCTTGAGTCCCACAAGGCAGTATTCTTGGACATTGCTTAGTGATAATTGCAAACCTTTTTTGTATGCGGATGACAGTCCCCCGTTATTGACAGATAAAGATACGAATGACATACCTAGCAAATTATCATATGATGTATAATCATGCAAACAACGGTTGATAGACTGAAACAATATTATCTGGATAAAGAAGAGAACACAAAATAGTATGCGAATTCACAATATACATAGTATAGAGTACTATGTGGGAACAAACCCATCCCAACTGTAACCTCAGTAAAATACCTTTGGTTAATTCTTAACTCGTGTTTATCTGTTGAATTAATCGAAAATTATATAGTTAGTAACAACACTGCCATGATAAAACTCCTCTAAAAATGCTAAATATGCCTCAGTTGATGCCTGTTGGAACCTTTGCGTGGCGCTCATTCAATATTACTTGGACTATTCCTGCTCGTCATGGTACTCTGCCGTAACATAAAAGCTAAAATCCCAGCTACAAGCTGTTCACAAGATACCTGTAGCGAGGTTCATTCTTGACATGAACACAAAAGATCACATTGGTCTGGAAGGCACAGTCACTGGACATATTAATTGTGGCGGGTAATGAAGTAATTTAGGCTGCATCACGCTTACAGGACTTTCAGCAGACTGTGCTCAGAGTAGCTAACAACAAACTTTGTAAGGCTTTGGGCTATGAACCGGTAGGGCACTAGAGGGAGAAAACATAATTTCATGGTACCTGGTGTCCGCGGTCAAGTGAAAAACACTTATTTACATATATAACAGACTGGAACAAGTTACTTAACCACATTAAGCCAGTAATGCTATCAAACAGTTCCCTAACTTAAACTAAAAATTACATGACAATATGAAGCTACATCAATAAAGGAGTGAGGTCATCCGTCAGTCCAAGCGTAATGTAAGACTTCTCATATTTATTAAAAAAAAAAAAATTCTGTAGATATACTATTACTGACAAGCAACCAAGTCTAAACAAAGGACCCTACTGGAAATATGCAGCTGGTTGCTTTATTGGCTATCCTTGGTTAAATTTCCTTACTGTTAACTATTGTTGTATACCTGCAGTGTCTTGGCATGTTGGAAATTGTGTACCTCCACGATCTATGTACACCATATACCTGCATTGTCAATATTATTATTATATTTTCAGAGCTGTCACTTCAAAGTACAGCATGATGACTCAGGTACTGTGTGAAGACAGGGATTTGGCGTTCAAGTAGTGGCCGTGTAAGGGAACACTGGCTTGTCGCTGTGAAGTAGTCTGTAAAACACGTGAGGAAAGATGCCTCGAGTAGGGCTCTCTCTAGGTCGGGGTCCAGGTGTATCTTCCAGGTGCGTTCCATCATCTTGGGGGAGCAGATGAGAGACATGAGGTGATCATCGTTGAGTTTGTCTGGTTTAGGTACAGAGATAACCTATGTATGGACTGGAGTGTAGGACAAAAGCCCCCTAGGAGAAATAATAAGAGTTTTAAAATAATTATTTTATTTCTTTACAGTTTATGAACACCTAACCTAACCTAACCTAACCTAACCTTCGGGAATTCTGTTAGTTATAAAGAAGTATACAAGGAATATTTATTAAATCTGCAATGACGTATGTTGTGTCTACTGGGGTAGTTACTCCCCTGACCATTCAGTGACCTCACTGGGCCCTAGGGTCACCTCAGTAAATACAGAATGAACATGGAGGTAAATTATGTCTTTTTTTTCTTTTCTATTTCTTTCTAATAAAGTTCTATATCAAAATTGAAAGAGTTACAATATTCTGATAATTTAAATTGTAATAATTTCATATTTAAATCTATATATTTTTAATATTTCTAATGACCCTCTAACATAAAAACGGGGACTTCTGTCCTATTTTGCACTTTTACTGAGGGGCTTTTGTCCTAAGGGGCTTTTGTCCTGGCCCCGTATGGACTGATGTCCAGTTGCAAAGCAGAGGTAGACTTGGCAGAAAAGGGAGTCCTATCCTGCTTGATGAGGTCGTTACAGGTGTATCCTTCACAGAGGGTCAACAGTGGCGCCCCAATCCTGCTTGATGAGGTCGGCGCCCTTCTCACCGATCATGATAACAGCAGCGTTGATGTTGCCAGATACCACCACCGGCATTATGGAGGCGTCGACCACCCTCAGTC
Organism: Homarus americanus; assembly: GCF_018991925.1. Classification (NCBI taxonomy): domain Eukaryota; kingdom Metazoa; phylum Arthropoda; class Malacostraca; order Decapoda; family Nephropidae; genus Homarus; species Homarus americanus. The sequence goes on from NW_024743709.1 coordinate 8,120,561, forward strand.
CTGCCACGCCCCGCACCCTGTAGAGGTAAACAGTCACCACACACCACTAACACGTGTACAAGCAAACTATATTGATATGCAACACCCGTGTATGTAGCTACAGATTCCACTGCATATTAACATCGTCGCAGGCAAAAAACACACCTACAGCACCTCTAGTTCTCTTATATGCTATGAAGGAATACTCTCTATGAAACAAGACAAGTCTAGTAAACCTCGGTGTCAACATCAACAATAGGGAGTTTATCAGTGTAACACCCAATGAGTGTCACCCTGTGCGTGAATGATTATGTTTTGGGGAGGGGAGAGAGAAGGGTGTTGCAGTGTAGGGGAGATAGATGACGAGGGAGAAATGTGTAGCGAGAGAAAGAGCGAGAGAGAGAGGGGGGAGGGGGGTGGGGGGGATGAGCAGTGTGACTTGAAAGCATAAACAAAATGTATGAACCATGAGGCGCCGTACCTGAGTGTGTGGTCGACAACAGTGAGGAGGTCGGAAGCGGGACCCATCTTGCAGGAGCCCGCTGGGTGGTAGAACGAGGTAGTCATGTGACGCACGTAACAGGCCCAGTAGGAGTCCCATCCGGCCACATCCCACCACCTCTCACAACCAGGCAATACCTGCATAGTCGCACACCATCGTCAACACGCACAGGTGATGCAAGATAAACACAAAAGGTACATTATAAACAAATAGTGTAGAACGATATGAGATGTAAACAGAGAACCATATATCAGATGAACAACGATGTTATAGATAAGTCTGAACGTGAGAAAGATTTAGGAATAATGATAAGTAGGAATCGTAAGCCAAGTAAACAATGTGTATTTGCTCGAAACAAGGCTAATAAAGTACTTGGGCTCATACAAAGGTGTGTTAGTTATAAGACTCGAGAAGTCATCCTAAAACTATATCTTACGCTTGTGAGACCTCACTTGGATTACGCAGTTCAAATCTCGTCACCGTATTACAGAATGGATATAGAATCCCTCGAAAAAATTCAGAGGAGAATGCCAAGACCAATCCCGGGCATTAGGAACCTTGAGTACAGAGACAGGTTAAAGCATCTTAATTTGCACTACCTCGAGAGACGTAGAGTGAGGGGCGATATGGTAGAGGTGTATAAATGGAAGTCAGGGCTAAACAAAGGGGACATTACAAAGGTACTCATACTATCCAACCAGGAGCGAACTCGTAACAATGGTTTTAAATTAGACAAATTTGGATTTAGGCGCGAAATAGGTAACCATTGGTTTGGAAATAGAGTCGTGGACGAGTGGAACAAGTTACCAAACATCATCATTAAATCGAATACGCTGAATAGCTTCAAACTCAGGTTGGATGGATATATGAGCGATAGGGGTTGGGTGTAGATGGGACTGCCCAGTATGGGCCAATAGGCCCGCTGCAGTTTCCTCCATTCTCATGTTCTTATAATTCAGGAGTGACGAAATTGAACGAGGAATTGTCGTGTCACTCAACATTTTGTACTCTGTTAGTTTGACTTAAGCAGTTTTCGACCACTGTAGGCGTCTTGTAGGAGTGTCTGTATACCATTGCGCCATTGTAGGAGTCATGTGTGTGTGTGTGTGTGTGTGTGTGGCCCCCGTCATCACCTGGTCGTGAAACTTGGCGCCGTGGTCGTCTCTCAGCGCGGTTGTGTTGGCCACTTTCAGGGCGAACTCGATACCTGTGGCGGCCAGGGAGAGAAGGAGCATCAGTAGTTCATTTAAGTTGTTATTTCTTCTTAGAGAATTAACTTTAATAGGAGTCTATCCTAAATTCTATCCACAGAAAACCATTAAGTTGGGTGAGAATTTATTAATCTAGCTTTAGTCATGTATTTTTTTTTTTATTCCTAGTTTCACCACTGGCCGTTGGACTGTTGATCTGTTACTGTGTTATGAACTTTATTGTCCAGTGTTAGTCAAGAGGAAGCCATAGTACCCGGAGAAAACCTGTGATGTTTGGTAGTCACACTGTACATCAATTTTCACGTTGTGTCCCGGACCAACACTCGAAACCAAGATATATTTGTGAGATACGTGCACGACCACTGTACCAGCAACAATTAATTCTCCCAACTGTGATAAAAAAGACCTTAATTACCTGAAAATTAGTCCCCAGTTTATTTCACCTGTTGATTAACAGAGGTGTAGTGGTGCCTGAGCGGCGCTCCACTTACCCTGAGAGATGTGTATCTGGTTGACAGTTTCATAGTAAAGTAAGACGAATCGAAACGAAAATACTGAATTCATTTTGTAACGTCAAATAATAACTGATATACCAAGTCCCAGACTCCCAGTCCCAGTGTCTATACAACCTCACGTTACATAGCAGCAGCAGATTTTTTCTTAGCAATAAATTAAATTTGCAATAACAAATTTTTTCTTTTATATTTAACAGCGTTTCGACTTACTTCGTGTCATTATCAAACGGTCTCAACCTATATTGAACAAGGAGATGTTTATACAATATCTGGCAACAAGCAAAACCCAGTCTGGCCACTTCTCCAATTTTCGTCGTCCTGTATCATTGGTGGGCCATGGCCACGAGTCTGTAGTTTGGCCCGTTAATGCTGTAGTGTTGTACTCCGTAGCTTACCTTGCCTGATAATTACACAGCGACCGCAAAACAACTTTCTTTTGCAAAGAAGCTGAGGAGTATAAGGAAAGTAATGGCTAGGTAAATGATAAGAGTAGAGGGGTAGAGGACCATGGCCACTGTGTACCTCTGTAGAATTTTATATCACACACACAACTGATAAGGGCAATGATCACCGGTGAGTGGGTAGTTACAGTACCTCTAACGAGCGTAGTGACGTCATCAGGGTGGCTGAGGTAGTTGGGGTCAATGAGTGGAGGATCCCTGAAGTCACGTGACCTGAGCTTCACTGACCCTCGACTCTTAGGACGGGTCAAGGAGGGACAAATGGTGATGCCCTCCTGTCCCAGCAGCCCCTTGAAGTACTGATGATAGAGCTGGTGGTGGACGGGTGGTGGTGGACGGGTAGGGGTGGACAGGTAGAGGCAGAAAATCACCAAAATATTAAAAGGTTAATTACTGTCTAAACTTACAAGGGAAATATTTACCTTCCTCGCATCTATTAGTCTCCTAGTGTGACCTGAAGATTAGGCACCCCTGTTTATTTCACCAGAAGATGAACCACCCTAACGTTAACCTAACCTAACGCTAATCTAACCTAGCACAACCTGGTCTAACGCTAACATAACATAACCAAACTCAACCCTAACACTAACCTAACAATAATAATAATAATAATAATGAACGGTTTATTGAAAAAGTTCTGCAGCCCGAAGGTTGAAAATATACATTGGACATGCAGTAAATGACTTATTACATACATTGACGGTTTAACAAAAGCCTTCATTAGAGAAAGGTAAAGGAACATAAAGTGAACATACAGATTAATGTTTACAGTGGAGATCACGTAGATCACGTACGGCGAGGTGTTGAACAGCAGACATGTAGTGTAGTAACTCCCTCACAGATTGTGTTATGAGGGGCCTCACGTGGTGTAGAAATTCCCTTACAGGTAGTGTTATGAGGGGCATCACGTGGTGTCGTAATTACTTCACAGATGGTGTTATGGGGGACTTCACGTGGTGTAGTAATTCCCTCACAGTTGGTGTTATGAGGGACCTCACGTGGTGTAGTAATTCCCTCACAGATGGTGTTATGAGGGACTTCACGTGGTGTAGTAATTCCCTCAAAGATGGTGTTATGAGGGACTTCACGTGGTGTAGTAATTCCCTCACAGATGGTGTTATAAGGGACCTCACATGATACTGTAGCAACTCATTCACTACATGGTGTTGTAGCTCACTCAAGTGAGTGAGGTGTGGTCCCAGGCCTCCCTATCGTGGACGGATTAACACATAGCTGGTGTTGTCAAGTCTCAGGGGGCAGTTACTGTATCACAGGGACCTCACTGTGTGAAGGTTAGCTTGGGTACGACTCAGCTGTTACTGTCGAGTTGTTTTAAACTGACTTAAGCACTGTTCACCACTATTCAACACTGGTTCCATTCCTTTCCTAAATGAAATAGTAACTTCTGGCGAGACCTTGTTGATATTCCGGTGGGGAGGAGGGGTTCAGGGGAGGGAGTTGGTATGGGCCAACATAACAGTTGACCTGGCTGCTGCAAGAGGAGCGCCAGGTACGTCTTGACCCTTCGGTGGTAGATTTTGGGTGGATACTCTTCAGGTGACGAAATAAGATTGGATTTCTAATATCCAGGTGATCCAACTCTTCAATAAATATACATACCTTCTATATGGAGTTCGATTTCTTTATACTGACAGTCACGTTCATTGTGGATCTTCCTATACTTATGAAACCTTATTATATTGTGGTATTCTCTAGGCTCGTCTCGCTCTTCATACGGAATGACTTATGTGAAGAGTTAGGTTAGGTTAGGTTAGTGTTGAGACCTTTGATATCACAGCAAGTGTTGGTAGTGGTCAGTCTCTGGTCGATGTGTTTCTGTGACAACAATACAGCCGACTATTGGTGGCAGCTAATGTGTTGCTCCGCTGTCAAGACGTACATAAGCAACTAGATACATACATGTACACAGGACTGTACAAACATACACAAATACAGTCATTCACACATATTTATTCACATATAAAAGCATACAGACACAGTAGATGCATACACACATAAATGCACACACAGACAGACAGACAGACATACAAGCACACACAGAGGCAACACAAAGAAAATACTGTATGTATATAAGAACTTCCTACAAGGAGGTCTAGTTTTTGCTATACTCTCTCTCTCTCTCTCTCTCTCTCTCTCTCTCTCTCTCTCTCTCTCTCCGCCAGACAGTTTCACCTGAAGGAGTTATAGTGAAGTTATCCTAAAACGGATAACCTAAAGATTAATCAACCCAAACGCGAACCTAACCTAACCAAATTTAACTCAAACCTTAAACTAACCTTAACATGACCTAACCTTAATGTAATTTTAACCTCATACTAACCAAACCTTTAATCTAATCTGTGGGTGTGGTGGGGTCAGTTGTGTTAGTACTCTACTCGTTTAAGACCCAACAATTCTGCATACGATGTGATGTGATCAGAGTGTATGATTTTCCGGACCACCTGATGATTAGCCACCCCCCCCCTTAATCTAACCTAACCTACTTTAACCTAACTTAAATTTAACCTAACTTAAATTTAACCTAACATACCTTAATCTAACTTAATATACCTTAACCCAACCTACCTTATTATAACCTAACCTACCTTAGAATAACTTAACCTAACATAACCTACTTTACGCGAACCTAAATCAACTTATATAATTAGGGTGTTTGATCATCGTATGGAATAAGCTGGAGGGAAGGGGGGCTAATCTTCAGGTGATCCAGATACCATACATATATATAGTTAAGAATTTAAACCTGGAAATAGCAATGCATGTTTACAACTCATCTTAGGCCTTACATCTTTTCTTAGTCCATAGCCGCGAGTACTGACAACGCCGTGGTCGATTGGGAGAGAGAGGGAGGAGAGAGTGTACTGTAGGTCAGGCCAACCGGGGTCCTCCTCTTCCTCCGTCACAGTCCACGCGTTCGCCTCTAACCCGAAGGATGAAGTTAGCGGACCTGTTGATGTAACGACTGGGTTAGGTGGAGGTGTTAGCCATGAAGATCAGGTAAAGTCAGGTTGGAGACATGCAGAGGCAAGTAGCAGAGGCGAGTTGATGCAGGTAAAGGCAAGTAGAATCGGGTATAAGGCAGGCTGGTAGGTAGAGTCAGGCTGCTACACTGACGACCAAAATCATTATCACAAATACATGACTATATATTACTCCACCTGTCGGGCAGTCAGTTGGCCGTAGGTAACACAGGGTGAGGAAAGATGCGCTTACGAAATTACATGTCTTCTTGATACATGCACTGTTAAATAATGTCACGATACGTCTCACCTTGACCATCATGAACGAAGTCCTTGAATGCCGTGGGACTGGTGAGGAGGAGACCAGAGGTGGCCGACCCCTTGTTCACACTCCACGTAAGTCCGTTCACAATGGCGTGGTCGTGGAAGTTTTGTCCAACCCCAGGCAGGTCCACCACCACGGGGATCTGATGAGCAGGTGTAACAGAGGAGCATAAGAATGAGCGAAACTGCAGCTGGTCTATTGGCCCATACTAGGCGGCACTTGATTACACCCAACCCTTATCACTCCTAAAGATCAAAACAAAATATACAGCCTCTTGTGGTCGCTGCATGGAATGTCAGGACCCTTCTGGATACTGGCACAAGTTAGCGTCCTGAGAGAAGAATCGCCCTTGTGGCAAAAGTTCTGTTCTAGATACAACATTGCCATAACAGCCACAAGTGAGTCCCGGCTCACAGGCGAGGGTTCTTCCCCTTTATCATATTCCTAGGTACGCCACAGTATGCATGTATTACATATACAGAACAAAACACCTTTTTTCACAAATGTAATTCGTCTTATAAGGTGGCCAACCGCAGCTTGCGAAGGCCATATTTAGTAAAAATCTCATATACGAGTATACTGTACCCGATTTAGTGTTTTCTCTTCCCCCACCCTGTACCTATTTACATCTGATGACCATCCATCACGACTTATTAAAAATCCCCTTTACAACCATACACAAAGTGCTCACTAAAGCAACATACAGGTGGAGTAACTCACGTGGTGCTCCTGCAGGTGTTGTGAGGGGCCGACACCAGACAACATCAGTAACTTGGGAGACCCGACGGCGCCCGCTGACACCACCACCTCCCTCCGTGCCAACACTGTCCTCACCTGCACCGGAAAGTACATTATAGTTCAATGTTGCACTTTGTGTACACTGAACACTGTGATCATGTGTTAGTTTAAGTTAGATTTAGGGTGCTTAATCTCCCAGCTGATAACGTGGAAATTAGGCACCCAATTTATTTTAAATATTTCCATAACATATGTTAACCAAGCTTCAATGTCGTGAACTAACAATTCTATTTCATCTTGAATTTAACATAGACACACCTCACCAACGAGTTCAACGCATACAGACCTGACCACGTTGTTCAAAGCGGACTCCGGCTGCCTGTCTATTGTCATCAAAGAGTACCTGTAAGAGCAGAGGAGCTTCTTGTTATGAATCTACCCGTATATAAACATTCTCATTACATCGTTCATCTACACAAACATTCACCCAGACGGACGCACATTACTGGTTACCGTGAACACTTACTAAACGGATCGTGTATCACTTTCTTTTTTTTTTTTTAGGTTGAAAAATATTACTTTATTTTAGGTACGATTATTTTATGTTCAAAACAGATACTGTAGTAGCACACCTGGGAGGAGTATATCTGGAGGAGGAGTATATCTGGAGGAGGAGTATATCTGGAGGAGGAGTATATCTGGAGGAGGAGTATATCTGGAGGGAGGAGTATACCTGGAGGAGGAGTATACCTGGGGAAGGAGTATACCTGAGTGACGTGGGCGTTGAAGGCGACATGTAGGTTGAGGGCGGTAGCGGCGGGCTTGACGTAGGCCTCAGCTGTGGACACTCGGCGACCATCCTGGGTAGTTGTTTCCGGGATGGAGAAACCTGAAAGAAGGAAGGAAGGAAGGAAGGAAGGAAGGAAGGAAGGAATAAGACAACAATGAAAATATTTCCTCCTGTCCACTAAATAAAGCAAAACAAAACCCAAAATAAACAGACAAAACATCGTAATAAACCCGTACAACTATGATGCCGACCACAGTATAGACCAGCAGCCCACACAAGACCATGTTGTAGGAGATGGTCCCAACTACCACAGAATGACGCGAGGCTGCCAGGACTGTGTGAGGGAGAGAAGACAGTCTGGTCTCCTCTCTCTCTCACACACACACACACACACACACACACACACAAAAGATTGGAGGAAACAGCAGTGGGCCTATAAGTCCATACTAGGCAGCCCCGTTTACACCCAACCCCTATCACTCATATATCCGTCCAACCTACATTTGAAGTTACCAACTGCCTTTGACAACCATTCACTGCCAACCTTTCTTCTAGGCAGATAATAGTTTTGTTCCCATTACAAGACACGATATTGTCCATCCAGTCTACTATGTCACCCACCCCAGCTCCTCACACACACCCTCATTTATATTCAATTAAAAATTCCTCCAAATCTGCCGACCTTTTGAGACTGTTGTTATCACCCCCCTCATAGGCCCAGTGTTTACCTTAACTCCTGTACAAGCTGAAGGGAGTCATAGGTGATTTTTGTGTCTATTTTTATAGGTATTTTATGGGTATTATTATCATTCGTGTCATATCCAGTATCAACCTTACCGATCTGTTCTGGTCCACTGGGGTCGATGATGCTGTAGCCGAGCTGCTGTCCCGCCTTCAGGAACCCACTGGTGACAGGGGCGCTGTACCTCTTGTCCTCCACTTTCAGAGGTCCTCCTCGACCATGGTACTCAGCTGCTTAGGAACCAAAGAACTGTTTAAAGGCTCTTGAATCTCCATTGTAATGTGTTGAAGATAAACCTAACCTTACCTTACCCTAACTTAACCTAACTGTTGTCAACATAACCCAACCTGGACATAACTCGGGTCAACACCACTAACCTGTATCAACATTGCGGGTTCCTCTGTAGTCCTCCGCCTTCTTGAAGTACTTGAGGACGTCCTTGTACCGCCAGCCAGGGTTGCCCATCGCCTCCCAGTTGTCGTAGTCCCGCCTGTTGCCACGGACGTACTCCAGTGAGTTTAAAACGGATGTCCCGCCCAGGACACGACCCATAGGGAAGGGAGACGTCTGGTGGAGTTACACTGAATAAAACTTGACTGATCTCGAGGGAAGGATTGGTTGTTGTAGCTCAGACCTAATCATTGCGCCCCGAGAACTTATTTTACCCAATCTTGGGAAATTCAGGCGTAAACTGAAGCAATATCAAGGTTCATGCAACTCAATTCGTGTTTGTACGTTTGAAAGTTAGGATACGCTACCTAGAGGATTAGGTTAGATTAAGGTCTTCAATCCTCAGGTGACATGCTGGGTGCCTAATCTTCACGTGATCTGAATACTATAATTAGACATAACGCCGATGCTTAAGTCAAGCCTCACACCGGTACTCACATTGTTGACGTAAGCCTTCAGTCCATGTTTTTGGGGCACCATTTTATACTTCCAGTCAGTATCAGCGTCCTGCAAGACCACGTTGTATGCAGGAACGACACTCTCAGGGGGCGGTGGTCCTCCAGCCTCCAGCAGCAACACCCGCCACTCCGCCACCTCGGACAGCCGCGCCGCCACCACGCCTCCCGCCGACCCTGACCCAACTGCCGACAAACACACAGACACACCACTGAATAGCTTTTTCCTCGGTGTCAAGTTATACTGATATACTTACTAATTGGGTATAAGAAGAGAGGCATGTACAGTGTATATCGTGAAGATTATTTCGCCACAACAGTCATCACTACCGCAACACTGTCATCACTACCACAGCACTCTCATCACCACCACCACAGCACTCTCATCACCACCACCACAGCACTGTCATCACTACCATAATAGTCACCATCACAACAACACTGTCATCACCATCATAAGTCACCAGCACCACAACACTCTCATCACCACCACAACAACACTGTCATCACTACCAAAACAGTCACCACCACAACAACACTGTCATCACTACTATAACAGTCACTACCGCAACAACAGTTACCACCACCATGATAGTGTTACCACCACTACAACACAACCATCATCACCACAACACCGTCACCACAACACTCACCATCACCACAACACTCACCATTACCACAACATACCAGGTGACGAGGAGTATCAGTGGCTGTAACTTACCGACGATGAAGTCGTACTGGAGTAAGAGGTCGTCGGAGGCGTCGTAGTCGTGTCGTGTCGTCCCAGGGAAGAGCACCAACAGCAGGAGCCGCAGCAGGAGGACAAACACCTCACTTGGTAACTGTGGCAGCTGCAGCGTCATCTGTCATGGAGATCTACCGACATTAACGGTCTATTTTTTTAAAGTATATATTTTTACTATTAGTTCTCCTGCCATTAACACTTCACCCAAGAACATTAACCAGCAGTAGGTTAACGTTACCCTTCACCCTCCCCCCAACACACACACATCCACTCTAGTGCCTAATTTACTCCGTTTATAACCAGTGATAGGTATTAATTCTCTATAACTCCGGGTCTTGCTGTCAGGTGTCGCCTCACGAGGTCTTCAATTAAAAACAAATCCTTGAAACACGAAATATTATGATGATATGTTGAAGTGTTTAGATCTTGCTTGCTCAGACGAGGGTCGTCATAAACCAAGTCCATCAGCCAATCACAACCCACCATCGCCTAAAAGCAAGACAGCCATTGGCCACATAAAGTCAGGGAGCCACCGGGGGTACAAGGCAGAGACCTATGTCAGTACGTCTTACCTTACAGGATTTCCCACGTCAACTGGCCCTAGGACTCCCTCCCTCACCACTGCTGCTTCAAGAAGTTTCCTTAAACATCCGGGTGTTGATAGTAACCTTGGGCAAGTGCCGGGGCGGGGATGGGGAAGAGGATGAGGTGGGCGGGAGGATGGGGAGAGGAGGAGGATGGGGTGAGGGGGAGAATGGAGCGAGGGGGAGAATGGAGCGAGGGGGAGGATGGCGGTGAGCTAGGGGAGGAAAGGGGGAGGGGAGTCTGGGGTAAATGGGAAGGAAGGATAAAGTAAGTAAGGAGGGGACGAGAGACGTGGAAGAATAGGGTGAGGGGAAGAACACTATAATTTAACCCCTTGTGGACGATGGTTTTTCTCCCCTGTCTTCCTCCCCCTTTTTCTTCATCTCCCTCCCATGCCTGCCTCCTTCCTTCCTCCTCTCTATTTCCACGGGACAATACACACACAAAAACACACTCAATGTCGACACTTACAATGCAAAATACCCGGACCTGTAGCACAAGACCATCCACTACTCCTGCCATAACCACGTCCGCCACACCTCCAGGCGGATCTCTGTAAACAGCTTGTCATGGAAACGTATTTGAAACTCTTCCATAGCATTAAGTATCTCACGACTCTGTATCCGCAACCTTCAGTTTAATTATAATAAAAAAAATAAAAAAAATCCTAAACTCTCTCTCTCTCTCTCTCTCTCTCTCTCTCTCTCTCTCTCTTTCTCTCTCTCTCTCTCTCGTATTTCCCGAAGAGTCTATCAGTTAGAAGGTCAAATTAAAGTACAGAATCTTTTCCAAAGGTATTCTGCCCTTGTGTGCTTGCGTCCGTTAGGTGTTTTATATTAAGTCAACAGTTAATGTTACCAAGGTTTAATTTATAATACTCATAGCTAGGAGAGAGAGAGAGAGAGAGAGAGAGAGAGAGAGAGAGAGAGATTGAAGTTCTCTGCATTAATTCTTGAAGATTAAAATATAAAGCCAGTTTACTACGTTTGCCCTTTAAGAAACATTTTACACTAGTTCCCCCTAATATCAGCCAGAGACTAAAACCGTTTTCTTTGAGGTGAGAAAATACCACATTGGACCACACTAATCCCCACACACACAAAATTAATCGCCAGAAAAACTTGTCTACTGCACAAATTGAAGTAAAAAAACAAAAAACAAAAACAATAATAAAAAAGCAGACGCCATAATAATGTATGAATCTTTGCAAGTAACTAGATTAAAAAAAAGGACTCGTGGTAAACTGACCCTTTTACAGTATATATTTTTCTCTTGCGTTAAGATCCTGTTCAGATTTTTTTTTCTGTTGGTAGTTCTCAGCCGTAATGACCCAGGCGTTGAGGGCCAGTAAACCAAGATAATCGGTCAGTCTATAAGTTTGTTTTTAATAGCTTAGCCCTGTTCTCTATTACCGAATTTAATACGTTATCCCCCTCTCTCTCTCTCTCTCTCTCTCTCTCTAATGATGGGGGGCCCTAAGACAAATTAGTGGACAAATTGTGGGTTTTATGGTTAAAGCACCGAAAGTGACATACTGTAGATCATGTTTGATATACATGAAAATATTTATGATATAGAGCCAAGCTTAATATTTCCCCTGAAGTCCGTAAATAGGAGAAATTCAAGATGGCCACCAAATAAATTGAAAAATCGAACAAACCTCACAGCATCGGCAATAGATCATATGTGAACATGTTTTCACACTTAAGACATCCAATACTTCTGTCATTTCTAATAAAAATCCTAGAAATCTTCACAGTTCTTCCACATTTGGTAACATATCTGCCTCACTATAAGACAAAACAATAGGGCATAATAAAAGTGGATTTGTTTTCTGGGGAATAAAATCCCCCAAAACAAAATAATCCAAGAGTATGGCTTTTGTGTATGAATGAATAAACCCAATAATATCACTTAAAAATAAATAAGGAAATGGAAACGAACACGACTATACCCTTAACATGTAAAAGAACAACACCTAAAAACCACCTTGTCTTATTGGCTGAAGGAACAGTAACCCCATTAAGGTTATCTTACAAGGTCCTGGGAGAAAAACATCTAACAGCGGAACCTGAGTGTGTGTTGAGAAGCTGAATTTTTTCCCCAGTGGGTTAAAGGGCACAGGGTTGGTTTGGGGTCGTGTACCAGTGACTGTCGACTACGGGTGCTTTTGCTTCCTGTAAGTGGCTCTGGCGTGAAGTCCCTTGTGTAGTGTATTAAAATGTATTACTTGGCCATTGTATGTTATATTTGTCGTATTCTGGATAATAATGATTACTAATACTAATACTAATACTAATAATAATAATAATAATAATAATAATAATAATAATAATAATAATAATAAGGCTGCATTTACACCAAACGAGTCGAATCGAGTCGATTCATTAGAGTCATTTGACTCGTTCCCGTTCATACCGAAAGAGTCAAAACGAGTTAGGTTTGGCACTAAATTGTCAGAACCCAGCCTGATTTCGAGCAGTAATGGACACATTCTCTCGCTGAACTATATGCTCTTTTGTGGGTTCGGCGCCGGAGGAGAGCCCGATTGTGGATACATGAAATCAACACCAAAACAGCAGATTTTGATGCCTTTAGTCATTTGTTCCCAGACTTGGTGAACCATCCAGACAAATTCTACAATTACTTTAGAATAACAGAGAACATAGAGAGCAAGACGCTCCCGAACAAGATTTATCAAATCCTCCAGCTGCATGACGTGGTTTCCACCACAACGGACGCGCGATGACTGACGAAAAAATGGGTCTGGTCGTATTCATGAAGCGACTCGACTCGGCGTGACTCCCCGGTGTGAACGGTTTCTGGAAAAATATATAAATTAATGTGAACTGCAATGGCGAGTCGAGACGAGACATGACTCGTCTTGACTCGACTCGTATTGGAGGAACTGCAGCCTAATAATACTGATACTACTATTAATAATAGAGATACCAATTGACCCTTCCACTAGTACCAGCGGAGATACCAACTGATAATTCCACAAGTTAGTTACCGGTTGACCGTAAAAGCGAAGACGAGAATGTTTTAGACACAAGGAACTACATTTTCTACACATTATTTTTAAACCAGTATTACCCAAGATGTCGGCAATCCAAATTCTTACATCTAATATTAAGCCTGCCGTATATTTCTCTCTCAGGATCACGATTGGATGCAGCGTCATGACAGAAGGGGGCGGTACGGTGTGTGTGCTTACTGTATATACGAACAAAAAACTGGTCTATAACCTTACATCAGATTTACTCAATGATCATAGAAATTGTTACCAAATTTAAATCCATCCTAGTTTGTGGATCAGTTTACTCGGATATTATCGTATATTAAGATCGACTCGAGTCACCATAAGAACAATAATACAAATTTGACTTCAATAAATGCTACAGATAAGAAAATGGGTTATAGAAAGATGAACAAAGTCCTCAGCCACCAGGTGACAGTACCAGTCAGGCACGGAACATCCGTACAGGACTCACCGACCACTGTATTACCTTCTGCAGTAGAACAACGAGTCACGGGAATATAGGATAACACCAGGTAATCTAAATAAGATCATTGCAAAACTACAATTAATTACATGTTTTCCAAAGAGAACTACAAAATAGTGATTGGTCTCAGGTGACGCAATACATGTTGGTAGACGAAGCTTGGGGGAAAGCTTAAAGCTATATTTATTGGCGCTCATAAGGCAGCACCGTTGAAGAAGATATGAATAAAAACTAGGACTGAATCATGGACGGCTAGGGAGATGTTATATTCCATCAGACACCAGTCTGGTGGCCCTCCTTCGGACGCTTTCAATCAACTGACAGTCTCTAGCATGTCTCGAGGGACGGACAGCCATGGTATCTGAACTCCCTTCTAATAAGACTCACTAGCAGCCTTTACTACTCGATTTTATACCTGCATTGGCACTTTATATTATATACCTGTACTTTCCATGTACAGTACGTGCGAAACCAATGTGGACATACAGTATATGACGATTTTACTGAACAAATGTCCAGTCATCTAGTGGCACCCCTCTTCTGAACACTTACCGTTGTTTATCCTCTACACAAATAATCGATGCTTAAGTTTCCTGTAAAGTCAAATATTTTCCTTTAAATTGCACAAGACTTACAACAATCACTTGCTAAAATCACTAGACCAGCACTGCTTGTTGTCGATGTGCCACACAGCGTACACCATATTCCTCACCTCACAACTATCGCCAGGTACTGAACACCTCTCCAAGTGATTCAACGCATCGAGAACTAAACCGATCACCTTTTTTTTCAATTATACATAATAATATTACACGTGAATTAAAGTTATAATTTGCTAGAGGTTTTAAATTCTAATGGTTTAATCTGTAATCTATAGTTACTTAGGGGTAAATAGACCTGTTTATATATAATTTTGAAGTTTATATTCACTTTCCATGTCTATTGGGGGCTCATTGTGACACCGTTTTCTATGATACTCCTAGTGGATAGATCTTGCATAATATTCTTCTTTTTTTAATTTTTAGTTCCCATTAAAAATATATTCGAGGAGTTATTTATTATGCCATTATTTTTAAAAAGATTCACCTGTCTCTTACTTGCCTGATTACTTTACATCATATCGTTGGTTTAATAAAGGATTCATTTCACTCGTGTGTGTCATGCCAGTGTTCACGGCTTCATACTAAACGTTTTGCTGTTAAATTTTATTGCTACATAATATTTTAACCTCAAATTTAACTCTGCCATTTAATAAGTTTGTTCTGTAAAATAATAGGTAGATGGACGACACCTCGTTCCTCAGCCAGTAAAGTTTCATGAACGCATTTGCCCTCACCACGAGTCTCCTGCAGCCACACACACATTGTTCAGGGGTCGTGTGAGCTATAATACTCCATCAGATAAACGTTTCTACGGGGTTTTAAGTTAATTAATCAGGTAATAAAAGACAAACAGGTCCAAAACACATTATTTTATTATAAATAAAAACTATAACAAAATTGACGTAGAGCTAAACTATTGAGTGACACTGTTCAGTAACACGGTGTTGGTGGGATCTCTTCAGGTGTCACAACAGAGAATGTTTACCGTATGAACAGTGCTTGATAACTCTGGTAATTGAAACACCCTAAACCACCCTGGTGAACGGTGCTTAACCCTGGCAGTTGAATCACCAGATACCTTTACATATCTTCACCATAATATTCAGTACTCGACCTACCCACGAGTACACACCACACAATAATAACAACACCTGTTATTATTTGCAGGTGTAGTACTTGAGAATATTGTGGTGGTGTGGCGTACTCGAGGTTTTAGAATGTGTTGGCTGTCATACTTAACACCCAATCATCATACTAACTCTTTCCTGCAGTCACACTTGTTATAATGACCTAGAGGATTTACAACAATGCCCTGTACATAATACTAACACGTACATAAACCCGTGCGTCATGACCACAACTGGTTTGTTAGAGAGAGAGAGAGAGAGAGAGGTACTCGTCAGGGAACTTAAAGTTTCAGAATCAGAAAATGTATCCAGAAGTATCAGAAAAAAAAATAAGATGAAGACATAAAATAAAGGTAAAGTGTTGATGATATAGATGTACACTAATCAAAGGTGTACACGTTTAATTACATAATTCTAATGTTTGTAACTTTGTACACACACACACACTTAATGTACACACTGCCAGACCAGAAAATCACTTGAGGTTTGTATACAGATATTATACCACAAAAATATTTACACTGGTGTGGCTTAATCGTAATAGTCGAGTCCTACTTCATAAGGTCACACTCAGAGGTGACCCTTAAGAGACGTACAATGGAGGTCATTTATCCTTTGACGTCCCTTGAGTTTTATCTCGTAATTTTTTTTTGGGGGGGTTGGTATAATAGTGTAATTACTAACCTTGCTACGCGCTTAATGACCCTTGTTGTTGAAGCGCATTAATAACACTATAACAACAACAAACTACGTCCTCACAGGTATATCCTTCACAGAGGGTCAACAGGGGCGCCCCAATCCTGCTTGATGAGGTCGGCGCCCTTCTCACCGATCATGATAACTGCAGCGTTGGTGTTGCCAGATACCACCAGCGGCATGATGGAGGCGTCGACCACCCTCAGTCCTGCCACGCCCCGCACCCTGTAGAAGGGATTTTTGTTAGTGTACTTCATCTCTCATCCCCACACAGCCTCACCTCTCACCCAGCCTCACCCCTCACACAGCCTCACCCCTCACACAGCCTCACCCCTCACACAGCCTCACCCCTCACACAGCCTCACCCCTCACACAGCCTCACCCCTCACACAGCCTCACACAGCCTCACACCCTCACACAGCCTCACCCCTCACACAGCCTCACCCCTCACACAGCTTCACCCCCACACAGCTTCACCCCCGCACAGCCTCACCCCTCACTCAGTCTCACCCCTCACACAACCAAGGCATAATTCGGCAACACTTTACTTCCCTTGCTGAACGGTTAAATCTTACGCACGTTAGTATAAAGAAATGTAATTTGTGGTCAGGAGTTAAGCTGTAAACAGGACTAGACTCTCTCTCGCTTTTTTTCTCTTTTCTCCAATATTTTTTGTGTTATAGAGAAGAATCGAACAGAAGGGTGTGACTAATATTAAGTTGATGTTTTATTAAAACAAATGTATAGATTCTTGATTGACTCAATTCAGTATTTACTTATAATTCGTGTTTATCATAAAAGAATAAATGAATGTTGAGGTAATATCTCGTGTTTATATACATTCAATTATTAATGAATCTTTGATTTTCTTTTTGTGGTTAATTTGAAATAAATAATTCAACCCTGAATATATGTGGTCATAGAAAATGGTTATTTAGAAAGGGCACTTAGCACTAACTTGAGGGTGTGGTCGACGACGCTGTAGTGGTCTGAGGCGGGACCCATCTTACAGGAGCCAGCTGGGTGGTAGGTCGTCTTGGCCATGTTTCTCGTATAACATGCCCAGTACTCGTCTGACCACAACACCTGCTGCTCACACCCGGGCAACACCTGTAACACCACACACCTGCTTTATGAGTAAGTACAGTAAAAGCTAGAAACGAATCTTAGTGTTTTTTGTATGGGGGTACTACAGGTTTTCAAGGAAAACACCTTATGATAAATTTTTGAGGACGATCATTTAACTGTGGTTCCTAAACTAAGGTAATTTACCCCATTGAGGTAATAAAGACAGTATAGAAAGTGCATATACTGTATAGCTACTGTGCAAAGTACCATACTCAACTAATGCAACTCAGGCGCTGGGACTTCTGTCCGAGTTTGAACACGCTTGCGCAAATCCGGCGGGTTTTTTTTTTTTTTTTTCTTCCCTCGTGAAAACATCGAGCCGGAACCGGCTGGGTGTATCACCTGATGCTACACTGACAGGCACTATCCACCACCAAGCCCCCGGATCGGGCAGTTGGTTGTTACCAAAGTAACCTCATTAATCTCACTGATTATTGGGTATAAGGAACTATCTAGGAATGTGAAGAAAAATGTACAGAAGGCAAAGAGGAACTACGAAATCAGGATAGCAAGAGAATCCAAGGCGAATCCAAAGGGATTTTTCAAGGTATATAGGACAAAGGTCAAAGACAAAGTGGAGCCCTTAAAGTCAGAGGGGAAGTGATCGATGATAGTGCGGAAATAAGCAAAGCATTAAACAGCTACTTCTTATCAGTTTTCACAGAGGAAATTCACGAGGAAACGCCCGAGGTGGAATTGATATTAAGGGGAAATGAAGAAGAGAAACTAAAGGATATCACTATCAGAAAAGAGGATGTTCTTCAGAAGATAAATAAATTAAAGAAGACAAAATCCCCAGGGCTGGATAAAATTTTCCCTCGAGTTTTGAAAGAGTGTAAGGAACAGATTAGCGGACCCCTCGTAAATTTATTTACAAAATCATTAGACACGGGAGTTGTGCCAGACATATGGAGACAGGCAAATTTAGTGCCCATATTCAAAGAGGGAGACAGAGCATCAGCGTCAAATTACCGGCCGATTAGCTTGACGTTAGTAGTGGGGAAATTTCTGGAATCAATTATAGCAAATGGCATCCGATCACAATTGGAGAAAAGCAAATTAATCTACGACTCTCAACATGGATTTACAAATGGAAAATATTGTCTAACAAATCTGCTGACTTTTTTTAGGAAAGTCTATGAGGTAGTTGATAATGACGAAAAATACGATGTTACTTTAGTAAGGCATTTGACAGAAAACTGCATCAGAGTCTTCTGAAAAAGGTTAAGGCTCATGGTATCGAGGGGAAAGTCTTAAATGGGATAAAATCATGGCTCACCTATAGAACACAGAGGGTCAGTGTAGATGGTTTTAAATCTGAGTGGGACTGTCTAACTAGTGGGGTTCCCCAGGGGTCAGTACTGGGCCCACTCTTGTTCATAATCTATACATAAACGATCTAGATACTGGGATCAGCAGTGACATAAACAAGTTTGCGGATGACACCAAAATTGGGCGGCAGATTAATTCAGGGCAGGATGCAAATACACTGCAGGAGGATTTAAATAAACTGCAAGAGTGATCAGAAAAATGGCAAATGAAATTCAACACCAGCAAGTGCAGCGTACTTAATATTGGAAGAACAAATACGGTCATGTACACAACCTTAACATCAACCTAGAGAAGTCGACTTGTGAAAGAGACTTAGGGGTACTTGTAAGCCCGGACCTACGGCCTAGAAAACAGTGTGTTAATGTTCGAAATAAGGCAAACAGAGTATTAGGTTTTATATCTAGAAGTGTAAGTAATAAGAGTACGGAGGTCATATTGCAATTATATCTTGCGCTAGTCAGGCCGCACCTCGACTATGCTGTTCAGTTCTAGTGCCCTTATTATAGAATGGATATCAATTCACTGGAATCGGTGCAGCGAAGATTGACTAAAATGATTCAGGGACTTAGAAACCCTTTCTTTCAAGATAGATAAAAGAAACTAAACTTGTATTCCCTATAAAGACGAAGAGTGTGGGGAGATATGATAAAAGTATTCAAGTGGGTGAAAGGAATCAATAAAGGAGATATAGATAAAGTTCTTATAATATCCGAGCAGGATAGGACTCGTAGCAACGGATTTAAGTTGGATAAGTTTAGGTTTAGGAGGGAGATAGGAAGGAACTGGTTCACAAATAGGGTGGGAAACGAGTGGAACAGGCTTAGGAAGGAACTGGTTCACAAATAGGGTGGTAGACGAGTGGAACAAGCTTAGCAACTTTGTATCAAGTGCTGGAACGCTGGAAAGTTTTAAAAGGAGGCTAGATAGATTATTGGACGATAGCAAGTGGATGTAACTCTCGACAGGAGCTGCCATGCGCAAGCCATCCGGCCTAATACAGACTCCTTATTTTCTTTTGTTATGTTCTAAACCAGAGTTGAAAGAACATAAAACTTAAATTTGACCTGTAAATATATTTCCATCGGTCTTATGATCACAGTACATGATCCAGGTGGTTATATAGGCAACAGTTGGAGTGAGAGAAACGTGAAAAAATGGGTAATGCTAAAAAAGGTTTTACACCGCTGATTCCTTCAGGGTTAAAACGTAACCATCGTCCTCAACGAGTTATTGAGTAACTTTAAAATTATCGTCTCAGAATTAATTAAAATGTTCCTCTCAAACTAAACAAAAATAATAAAAATTGCACCCCATTATCCAAAATGAAGTATATCAACCCACCATTGGTATCTGACACCCAGCCTAGTGTAAAGGTGCGAGTGTTTAAATCTACGGTGAATTGGACGGACACGTCTTACCTTCCTCACGTAGGGTACAGTCAACAACATTACCTTATCGTGAAACTTAGCGCCGTGGTCTACTCTCAGTGCTGGCGCCTTACCAACCTCCAGGGAGAACTTGATGCCTGTGTAAAGTTAATTTCCTGAATATACTTAAATTTCTGCTTCAAGTGTGACGTAACGTAAGTAATGCAAGTACAAAAGTAACTTCGATACATAACACGATACCGTTAAGTTACGACATGGAGATTATAGACATGATACAGAGTATAGACATGATAGAAAGTATAGATAAAATGATAAATTAAAATAAGGTAGAGATAATTAAGGCTGGTTTTGACTGTCTTTGCGAGTTACGAATTTAAGAAAGAAAGAAAAGTTGATAATATAACAGAGACAAACACGATAATAGAGAAAAAAATCATGAGGTAATAAATCCAATAAATAGAAGAAAAAGACATGATGAAATGAAGGTAAACAAATGTAAAATAAACATGTAAACAAAGACACAAGGAACCAAACAAAACCACAAGAAGGAACCAAACAAAGCCACAAGAAATAAACAATGCCACAAGTAAACAGTACCACAAGAAGTAGTTGGGGTCAATGAGCGGGGCGTCCAGAGGGTCACTAGATCTTAACGTCACTGACCCACGACTCTTAGGACGGGTCAACATGGGGCCAATGGTGAAGCCCTCCTGACCAATCAGTGACTTGTAGTGCTTGTGGAACAGCTGTCGAGAGAAGCAGGGAATTAGGGAGAAGATACTAAGGTTTGTGGAGGTGGAGTAGAGGCAATGAAGATAGTGGATGGTGGTAAAGGGTGGATGGTGGTGGTGGTGGTGGTAAAGGGTGGATGGTGGTGGTGGGTATGTGATGGTGGTGGTGGTGGTGGTGGTGGTAAAGGGGTGGTTGGTGGTGGTGGTGGCGGCGGTAAAGGTGGATGATGGTGGTGGTGGCGGTAAAGAGTGGATGATGGTGGTGGTGGTGGTGGTGGTAAAGGGTGGATGGTGGTAAAGGGTGGATGATGGATGGTGGTGGTGGTGGTAAAGGGTGGATGATGATGGTGGTGGTGGTGGTGGTAAAGGGTGGATGGTGGTGGTGGTGGTAAAGGGTGGATGGTGGTGGTGGTGGTAAAGGGTGGTGGATGGTGGTGGTGGTGACGGTAAAGGGTGGATGATGGTGGTGGTGGTAAAGGGTGGATGATGGTGATGATAATGCCAAAGATAATAATAATTACAATAATAACTATTGTTACCACAATCAGTAAGGAGTAGGATAAACCTCAACTAAATATTATGTTAGGTTGTAAGTCATGTCATGTTTATTGGGCGTGCCTGCCTGTGTATAGAGTAGTGGAGAGATACAGACAAGCAGAAGGATGGTGTTGTGGTAATAGGTTGGAGTCGTTTGTGTACAAAACTCCTGACGCAGGGAACTGTGTCAGCCCAGGTAACGCCTGCGACGAGGGGCACCGACACTTCAGTTCTTACCATCATAGGGTGAACACCTAACCTATTCAGTTTGAGACCTCCAACAGGTGAGTTCAACCTGTAGTTAAGTTTACTCAGGTACTCTGTGTCCAGTGTGTTGTTTATTATTGTGACATGGAAATACAGCAATTAAACATTTTGTATGATTATCTACTTATGATTTATTATGCAAAATACTAAGAATTAATTATATTCAACAGGTTTGACCGAATTATAACGTTCGAGTTGAACGTGACTGGTGTTATTATCCCTTAATCGCCCTAAAGGCGATTTAAAATAAAAATCTCTCTCTCTCTCTCTCTCTCTCAATATACAGCAGCGGTACTGTAGTCTCTTACATCTCTCCTGTAGCCGATGCCATCTGTTATGAAGAGGCCGTAGTCGAAGGCGGGGGTGCCGGACACAAACAGGTACTGAAGGTCGGGCCAGTATGGGTCACCTTCCTCCGCCAGACTCCAAGCGTTCACCTCCACCCCGAAAGGACAGGTGAGCGGCCCTGTGGTGGAGGTAAGATTGGGTTTAAATAGTGCAGGTGAGGATGGAAGTGGTATTATCTGTTAATGATTAATTAGGGAGTTAATTATATAAATGAGTATAATAATGTTAAGTTGGGTTGTATAATTATTTTTTTCAACTACTATCACTACTACAATAAATAATAATAGTAAAAATAAGCCTAAGTGTGCACAGGAGACGTTAATACTACACATCATTTACCTAATCCTCCCTCACCTTCCCCATTCTACCTCAGATGAATGTTAAACCGGAGCAGTATCCCCTGGGTCAAGAAAGGTCATACAAAACTCCAAATTATACCGTAAACTTGAACTATCTCACCTTTTTTGTATTTCAAGTAATCTGTTATCGCTTTAGGCTGTGCGATTCGGAACACTGTGTCAGCAGAGCCTTTGTTTACAGTCCAAGTAAGACCGAAGATGGAGGGATGGTCATGGAAGTTCTGACCAACCCCGGGCAAGTCCACAACCACCGGGATCTGGGAAGAGGTGTGTTAATGAGGGTAAGTTAGCGAGAGTGTGTTGGTAGGGGCGATCTGTGGTGTAAAGGGCAGCATGCTCGTCTGGCAAGCGAGAGGGACCCGGGCAAATTTCTTTACGCCATTTGCCTCTGTCTACCCAGCGATTAGGAACCTAGGCCGGTGTACACAAAACTTTTCAGTGCTAACAAAGAGTTATTAAGGCTGACATTTTCCTGTTAAGCACTAATAGTACATACACAACTTTTAAGAGCCAGAATGGTACTGTTAAGTTAAAAGACATCGGGTGCACTTTTAAGTCCCGTAATAGTCGTGATTTGCCCCAAAGACAAACGTCAGAATCATCTAAAACCGCAAGAAAAATAGCGAGATTTTTTTTTTTCATGTGACAAAGGTGATGGGTGGTTAACGAAAAATAACCCCCTCTTTTTGTCTTTATTTTTCAGGAAAACCTTCAAGCGGCCATTCAATATTAACTTTTTCTCTTCACTGGCATCCACCAATAATAAAGTCTGGTCTGCTCTCTAGTTGGGCTTCCTTTTCTTTCGTGGGGTTGAGACTTCCATTTCCTCAATAACAAGTTTGTTTACAAACAGCACGGCAAGGAAAAGCCACTGATCACTATCCTCGGTTAATATATCCTCCTTCAAACGGCATAGATTAGGGGGTTTTTAATGATCAAAATATATATATATATATATATATATATATATATATATATATATATATATATATATATATATATATATATATATATATATATATATATATATATATATATATATATATATATATATATATAAATATAAATATAGAAATTAATCTTCATAATTTTATTGAGGTTATTCAGCCAAAAGACCATTTTATATGATGAGCTCCTGCTATCATTAGCGCTGTTTAGCGGTACTTAACACACAACTAATTGTGCGGTAAAAGTTTGCTAGTTACGCTTTGTGTATAACTTTTAAATTTTACTGCTAGCTAACAGTACTATTAGGTCATTAGCATAAAATTTGTGCATTCGGGCCCTGAATGTTAAGCGATTTGCGGATCGTGTTCCGGGGTAATGGTTAGCCAGTGCAGTTGGCGAGTTGTCCGGTCTTTTCTGACTATTCCTTGACACTAGGTCATGCAGCCCGTTAACTCAGGGTGTGGTTGTTGTGTTGGCAACAGCTTCTACACCTTAAACAAATTCACGCCTAGGTGACCCTTGGGCCGGCCATCCTCGTTACACGAGGGCAATTATTATTATTATATTATTATTATTATTATTATTATTATTATTATTATTATTCGTGAGGATGTGTTAGTAGAGGTGTGTTACTGGAGATGTGTGTGTGTGTGTTACGATCACTACGGAGGGACACCATTATGGACTTCAATTAAATAAACACCAAATATCACGACACATTATATCGTCAAACAAGAGCAAATAAAACCAGGTGATTAACGGTGTTGAGCTGTAATGTTGAGATCAACGTCACTCATTCACCAGGTTAGGTTAGGTAATTGGGTTGCTTAAACGAAGCAGATAATCGTGTTATGATGAACCTTGTTTGATATGGTGAACAAACTGAACATTGATACCTGAGTAGGGACAGGTGTGTAAAGGTAGGGAAAGGTGTGTAAAGGTAGGGACAGGTGTGAAAGGGCAAGGACAGGTGTGTAAGGTAAAGAGGACCTTAACTCACGTGGTGTTCCTGCAGGTGTTGTGAGGGGCCCACACCAGACAACATCAGTAACTTGGGAGACCCGACGGCGCCTGCTGACACCACCACCTCCCTCCGTGCCAACACTGTCCTCACCTGCAGCGGGAAGAAGTGAAGTGAAGTGAATCTCTCTGTCTCTGGTCAGCAACACGACCGTAGAGATGTTATTACCACCATCACCAATCGACTCAAGACAACACGAGTTAAGACACTCACCCGTCCATGCTGCTCAAAGCGAACACCGACGGCCCTCTTGTTATGGTCAAACAGGATCTAGAAGAAGAATTATTAGCATTGTCAATATCAGTCATTTTTATTATACCAAGAACAGCAGTATACCAAGAACAGTAGTATACCAAGAACAGCAGTATACCAAGAACAGCAGCATACCAAGAACAGCAGTATACCAAGAACAGCAGTATGCCAAGAACAGCAGTATACCAAGAACAGCAGTATACCAAAAACAGCAGTATGCCAAGAACAGCAGTATACCAAGAACAGCAGTATACCAAGAACAGCAATATACCAGGAACATCACTATATCAGGAACAACACTATACCAGGAAGAACACTATACCCGAGTGACGTGGGCGTTGAAGGCGACGTGTAGGTTGGGGCGGTTAGAGGCAGGCTTGATGTAGGCCTCAGCTGTTGACCCACGACGCCCTTCCTTCTGGGTCATATCCGGGATGGAGAAGCCTTAACAAGAGGAAACTATTAAAAAATAAATTTTAAAATCTTCAAAACAATTTCCTAGATCAACAAAAAGTTATTTCCTCACTGAATTATAAGTCGTGGAAAGGGGAGATAAGTTTTCAGCCAACTTCGAATGCTAGATGGTGTCGTGTTTATGTTGTGATCGTATATACCTTTACCGGCGACCTCTGGTGTAATGGTCAGCACGCTCGCCTCAGACGAGCGGACCCGGGTTCAATCCCCGGGCATTGTGAAACTGTGGAGCAGTTTCTTTACGCTATTTGTCTCCGTCTACCTAGCAATAATTGGGGACCTGGATGTTAATCGATTTGCGGATCGTATTCCGGGGTGTCCGTGGCGAGGTGTCCGGTCTTCTCGGACTATTCCTTGACACTGGCACATGCAGCTCGTTAACTTAGGGTGTGGTTGTTATGTTGGCGGCAGCTTCAACACCTTAAACAAATTCACGCTTCGGTGGCCCGAGGGGCAACCATTAATTTTATTAATCTTTCTTAACGCTGCACATTCACCTGCCTAATTTAAACCACAACTTTATCATCCCATAAACAGTTAAATTCCATGAGAAACTACTAACTATTATACAAGACATCTAAGGAATTAATGGTAATGTTTCAACATCTTTCTCTGGTTACTTCAGTCGACGGTCTGTTTGTCATTGTTTGTTTTGGCCGCACTGTCTATATACCTGATGAACCGACGTGAAATCGTATGACGATTTTACAATCTATCTATCTAACTATCTAACATGCAATAATTGTTAACGAAAAAACATTAGTGTGACTAAGAAAGTTTGTTTTTAAGTTTAGTTGTGACAATAAACAATTATGAAAGGACTCCACTAGGAGGGTTAAAGGAAGGAGGGATTCGTCAAGTTTTTTTTTTTTTAGATTAGATTCGGATCGTTTTTAGATTACCCTTCAGTTTATTTCACCTGATGATCAAACACCTTAACGCTACCTAACGGGATGGGGGGGGAGAGTTAACATCGGTGTGTTTAATCTTAATATAAACTGAACTTGGAGTTAATCTTATGTAATCTATACAAAATCCGTATCACCTGAAGAATCGTCACCCCAGGATATCCCACCTGAAGAATTGTCACCCCAGCCTGCTCCACCTGAAGAATCGTCACCCCAGCCCACATTGAATATAATTTGTATAATTAGGATAACAAATATATTCCTTTGTGTTATGCATTTTTATTGTGAAAAGTTTAAAGAAAAAAAAGAATAATAATATACACCTAACCTAACCTAACCATGGAGGGTCCTGACCCCACCTGAAGATTCATCACCCCAGGATATCCCACCTGAAGAATTGTCATCCTGCCAAACTCTGGGGTGACAATTCTTCAGGTGATCCAAAAATCTTTGTCTCGCTTACCAATTTGTTCAGGTCCATTTGGGTCTATTATCTTGTACCCAAGCTGCTGCCCCGCCTTCAGGATGGCGTGCATGATGGGCGTCCCCCACCTCTTGTTGTCCACACTAGACGGCCCTTCAAACCCGTGATAGGAAGCTGTCAGCCGCCACCACCACCACGCGGGAATCAATAGATATTTCAATAAAAGACTCACAAAATAGATAAATAACAGAGAGAGAGAGAGAGAAAGAGAGAGAGAAATAATGCATAGGAAGAGATTATTTCACATAATTAGTATTTGGAAAATAAATTTAGTAAACATGGTTTTCTTCTATGAAAATTATCTCTGAAAACGTATATTGAATGAGTAACTTGGGTAAACTTTTATATAATAATTATGAACAAATAATTCGTAAAATCAAAGATATGTGGAATATAGAAAACGTAAAGCAACAAATATCTGTACGGAGACATAACACATAGGTAGGAAGCATGTTTGATTGACAGGTGAGGAAGGGTAACGAGGGTGTTGGACTGTAGGCGAAGCCAGGTGATGGTGTAGGTCGACGACGAGTCAAGTCAGCCTTGACCCCCAACTGTGTGTGTCTCAAGATTGTAACCACTTTCCCTCCTTACCCTGAAGATAAATTTATCTTGCTATTCCTCCCCCTTTACTTCCTTTCCCTCTTTCTCTTTCACCTCCTCTCCTCATCATCCCCCTTTCTCTTCCTCTTCCTTCTACGTACTGTACGTGTGTGTCTATGTACTTTACGTGTGTCTATGTACTGCACGTGTTACTTGTGGTCTGTGTGTGTGTGTAGGTATTTGCCTTATTTACCAAATGGCCACTCACTAGGAGGCGTCACATCACAAAGAAATGGCCCGGGTTCACATTCCCATCCCTTTCAGGATTTTGAATGTTTCAGCGAGATATACCCTATTGTGCTTTGTCTGAAGGGTGTGCGCGAGTTTAATAATAAATAATAATTAACGGTTTATGAAGATAACATGGCAGCCCGAAGGCTGAAAATATGCAATGAACAGAGATGATAAGTTACATATGGTGAAATCGGGGAGTGGGTCACTTGATTGACGAAAGCTTTCAAAACATATAGATTAACTGTAGATCTGGTACTGTGGGAGCTGGTCTTGTAGACATTCTTGTGACCTGCTGTCGGCGCAAAGACTGGCTGTCAAGCCGCTACCTCACTACAGCTGCTGATGCACCACATGGTCCGGGTAGGTCCTCCAACTCACACAAGGTGTTGGAGATGGTTCTTGTTCCTCGTGTGATGTAGTTAGGAATTCATACTTCCTCACCTGGGTGGAGTAGGGAGTCCTCACTTTTCTCCTGGTGTAGTTTGGAGTGTTTCTTGGGTTCTCATCTAGTATTGGTGGTGGCGAGTGTACCGTGGGCTGGGTGTGTCACGTCAAGGGTCAGGTCAATACTGACCGCTAAGCACAATTGTCACTAACATTTGTTTCTTTCTTTTGAGTTGAAATTGTGTGTGTGTGTGTGTGTGTGTGTAATGTCATTACTCTTCCTTTATTTACATTTTCCTTTCATTTCTCCTTGTTCTTATATTCGTTCATTTTTTCTCCCCATCACCTTTAGTCAGCTTTTCCATGTTTGGTTAAGTGAGTGTTAACTTCTGAATTACCTTGGCAGTATTTCCTGTCTCCTTCTCTCACACGTTACTCTCACTTTCTCAGTCCCCCCCCCCCTTTCCATTACGTCACCTCTCCTCTCAGGTTATGTTATGTTTTTTACCTTTTCTCCAGCTAGCGCTTTCAGGACCTCTACTGGCTCTTTCGCTCCCGACACACCTAGAGACCACCCCCCCCCCCTCTACTGGTTGGAAGTTTCATTTATAATGTCTCGTCTGTGATATAATGATAATACACAAAATCAAAAAGTACATTTGCAATTTTATGTTAAGTAATATGACAACAGACGAAGGATTTTGACAACCCTACCAAGACAATGGGATTCCCAGTGTTTATTATAAAATTCATTGAACCCATCTGTAAAGATACTTTTTTTACTCCAGTGAGTAGATAGGATGAGGCTAATGGTATAGACAAATCTTGACACTTCGTCTGTCGCGATGGCCGAGAATGTAAGGATTCTCGAAGAAACTAACCTAACCTAACTCGGAGCTAGAGGCAACGTGACTAGATTTGTCAGTATCTTATCCTCGGTACAGAAAATAACGCTTCACTACCCACGGAGGAGGTGACCAAGAGACTGGAGATCAGGGCCACCTCATCATGATATATTTCTTTTGCTTTCTCTATTCCACTTGACCCCGCTCCTTCTCACCCCAGCCCACTCTCCCTAGTCCCACCCCGCCACACACCACGCCATCTTCAAAGCGCTTCCTGAGAAAATAAAACTCCGCCTGGTGACATCATTTACCACACCGATTTTAACGTGCCCAGCAGTACCTCTTCAGACGATGAGCACCACTCAAATATTAAAATTACAGGTGGTCCAAAATGAAGCCCTAAGATTCGTCACAGGTGAAAGATACCCCTTCACCAAAACCACAGCTGAGATACATAAGAGACATGAGAATAAAACCCATCAACCAGCAGCTGCACACCCTGGCCAGCAGAATCTTGCAAAAGATAGAACAATCAGGGCAAGAACTCCTTTAAAGATTCCATCCAGATAACGACAACAACCATACATGATTCCCAAAAAGTTACCAAATCTCAAAAGGTCCATTACCACCCCCGATCTACACGGCCAGGCAATAGACAACCTCCCTAGACCAGCATCTGCCAGTAGGGTCGGCGGAATATGAAATAAGGCCCTTAAAACACCCATATATGGGACAGGGTAGGATGTCTAGTGCCTGTACCGACAGACAATAACTAACCCAACACAACCCTAACACACTATTAGCTTAGCTAGGCGGTTAGGGAAGGGTAAGTTTAAATGTATACTATACAAACAGTATGAGCGTTAGAAATAAAATAGACTTGCTGAGAGAGGTTGTATTTACCGAGAATGTAGACGTCATAGCAATCACCGAAACTGTGATGAATCTGGCGAGCAAAAACTTTTTATCAGAGTGCCACATAGAAGGGTACAACCTTTTTCACAAGGACAGGGAAGGGGGTGTACTCTTCATCAGGGATACATTAAAATGTTGCATAAATAATTCAATAAAGGGTGAAATAGGAACCGAGTCTGTATGGGTAGAAATTACAGAAGGAAGAGAAAAACTAATTATGGGAGTGATTTACAGGCCCCCAAGTCTTGGGAAAGAAGCAGCTCAGCCCATATGGCAGGAAATGAGTAGCGCAGCAAAATACAACAACCTGTGAACTTCAAAAATATTGACTGGGACAACATTGTAGGCGACTATGAATCTGAAGACTTCCTAGATGCAGTACAGGACAATTTTTTTAAACAACTAAACAGAACCGACTAGAGGTGACAATATATTAGACCTAGTATTAACAAATAAAGAAAATATCATCAGAGATATCACAGTAGAGGAAGAACTATGGAACAGTGATCACAGAGAAATCAGGTTCACCCTAAATTGGGAAACGAAAAACAATGATAAATATGGTCAGAGTCCCAAACTTTCGATTGGCGGATTATGAGGGGTTAAGAAAGTACCTAGGTGAGGTCACCTGGGAACAGTCAGGTCAGTCCCCAGTAGGAACGGGTGAGGTCACAGGTGACAACAATTGATCATGACTATAAAATATTCACTCCTATGCTACGTAAAGCACAAGAACAAAATATCCCATACAGAAAAATTAGGTCAAATAAGAATGAGCCAAGGTGGATGACCAGAAAACTTAAACATGACATAGGAATAAAGAAAGGAATTTATAAGAAATTAAAGGGAGGAGAGGAGCAGCTCAGAAATAGGTATAATGAACAATCTAGGAATGTTAAGACAAATGTAAGGAAGGCAAAGAGGGACTACGAAATCAGGATGGCAAGAGAATGCAAGGCGAATCCCAAGGGATTTTTCAAGGTATATAAGACAAAGGTCAAGGAGAAAGTGGGACCTTTAAAGGAAGAGAGAGGGGAAGTGATCGATGATAGTGCGGAAATAAGCAAAGCATTAAACAGCTACTTCTTATCAGTTTTCACAGATGAAATTCACGAGGAAATTCCAGAGGTGAAACTGATATTTAGGAGAAATGAAAAAGAGAAATTAAAGAATATCACTATCAGAAAAGAGGATGTTCTTAAGAAGATAAATATATTAAAGAAGACAAAATCCCCAGGGCTGGATAAAATTTTCCCTCGAGTTTTGAAAGAGTTTAAGGAACAGATTAGCGGACCCCTCGTAAATTTATTTACAAAATCATTAGACACGGGAGTTGTGCCTGACTTGTGGAAGCAGGCAAATGTAGTACCCATACTCAAAAAGGGAGAAAGAGCATCAGCATCAAATTACCTGCCGATTAGTGTGACGTCAGCAGTGAGGAAATTTCTTGAATCAAATTTAGCAAATAGCATCTGATCGCATTTAGAGAAAGGCAAATTAATCTACGACTCTCAACATGGGTTTACAAAGAGAAAATCTTGTCTAACAAATCTGCTGACTTTTTAAGGAAAGTCTTCGAGGTAGTAGATAATGACGAAAACTATGAGGTTATTTACTTACTTTAGTAAAGCATTTGACAGAGTATCGCATCAGAGGCTTCTGAGAAAAGATAAGGCTCAAGGTATCGAGGGGAAAGTTTTGAACTGGATAAAATCATGGCTCACCGATAGAACACAGAGTCAGCGTAGATGGTGTTAAATCTGAGTGGGGGCTGTGGAACCAGTGGGGTTCATGATCTACATAAACGATCTAGATACTGGGATCAGCAGTAACATAAGCAAGTTTGCGGATGGCACCAAAATAGGGTGGCAGATTAATTCAGGACAGGATGCAAATGCACTACAGGAGGATTTAAATAAACTGCAGGAGTGGTCAGAAAAATGGCAAATGAAATTCAACATCAGCAAGTGCAGCGTACTTAATATTGGAAGAACAAATAATGTCATGTATACAGCCTTAACAACATCAACCTAGAGAAGTCGACTTGTGAAAGAGACTTAGGGGTACTTGTAAGCCCGGACCTACGGCCTAGAAAACAGTGCGTTAATGTTCGAAATAAGGCAAACAGAGTATTAGGTTTTATATCTAGAAGTGTAAGTAATAAGAGTGCAGAGGTCTTATTGCGACTATATCTTGCACTAGTCAGGCCGCACCTCGATTATGCGGTTCAGTTCTGGTGCTCTTATTATAGAATGGATATCAATTCACTAGAGTCGGTGCAGCGAAGAATGACAAAAATGATTCCGGGACTTAGAAACCTTCCATTTCAAGATAGGTTAAAGAAACTAAACTTGCATTCCCTAGAAAGACGAAGAGTGCGGGGAGATATGATAGAAGTATTTAAGTGGGTGAAAGGAATCAATAAAGGGGATATAGATAAAGTTCTTATAATATCATAGTAGGATAGGACTCGTAGCAACGGATTTAAGTTGGGGAAGTTTAGGTTTAGGAGGGAGATAGGAAGGAACTGGTTCACAAATAGGGTGGTGGACGAGTGGAACAGGCTTAGCAACTTTGTAGTAAGTGCTGGAACACTGGAAAGTTTTAAAAGGAGGCTAGATAGGTTCATGACGATAGAGAGTGGTAGTAACTCTCGACAGGAGTTGCCATGCACAGGCCAACCGGCCTTTTGTAGACTCCTTATTTTCTTATGTTCTTATGTCAGCCCGCCCTCTCTTACCTATTCCTAAATTTCTTCAATTTCCGAACTATAACTTCCTTCCCCTACCTCTAATCTTCTTTCACCTGTCCTTTCTCTACACACACACACACACACACACACACACAAACACACACACAAAAAAAAAATCCTTCCCCCACTGTGACCCGTCCCGTCCCATCCCACCCCACCCCAACCCAACCCATTCCTCCCTGCCCCGTTTCGCCCCATTCTAGCTCGCCCCCTTCGTTCTACCTCACCCTTCCTTTTCCATGGTGTAGAGTCACTATAATTGGATGATCATCCTTCACCCAACACGCTCGCTGCGATTCTTCTGTGGGTTACCTCGGTTATCTTGCACTGTGGCAACCTCTCACCTGCCCATACCATCTCACAGGACCTCTCTACACCCTTCACTCTTTCTGATTCGCTGTAGTGTATAAAAATCTTCTACTTCGAAGAGACACAGAGATAGAGAATAATCGCTGAACTCTTCACTAACCTGTATCAACATTGCGGTTTCCTCTGTAGTCCTCCGCCTTTTTGAAGTACTTGAGGACGTCCTCGTACTGCCAGCCAGGATTGCCCATCGCTTCCCAGTTGTCGTAATCCCGCCTGTTGCCGCGGACGTACATCATCCAATTCATTGTGGAGGAGCCGCCCAGGGCACGACCCAGAGGGAAGTGACACGCCTGTAATAGGAAACGTTCAGTGTTGAAAGAACAGTAATGAGTCTTGGCGGTACCCGAGAGCAATGTCTTGGGATCTATCTTAATGTAACCTCTTAAGTATATTTCTTACCGAGTATGAATTGAACTCAGACAAATAATCTCTTCTGTATAGAAATCATCTTCCACTTATAATACAGTTTATCGTCTGTGTCAAGAAATATTTTGAACTGAACCCAAGTGCAATTCTATTGTGTTGTCATGTAGTCATGGCCACTGACACTATCACAAAATCACTTGTTATAGCTACATTGTTGACGTAGCCTCGTAGTGCGTGTTTCTGTGGCACAGTGAAGTAGTTCCAGTCAGCGTCACTTTGCATGAGGACCACGTTGAGTGCCGGAACGACACTCTCAGGGGGCGGTGGTCCTCCAGCCTCCAACAGCAACACCCGCCACTCTGCCACCTCCGACAATCGCGCCGCCACCACGCCACCAGCCGACCCTGACCCAACTGCCGGCAAACACAGGTCACCACTGAGTCAGATAATTAATTGGAGTGTTTATCTTTTTTGTTTTCTTTATTTTTACGGGGAATAGCCCACCAGGGCACAGGTCACCGACCCACAACAGGGCCTAGGTGGCGAGAAAATAGGAGTAAAAAGAAATTAAAATTAGAAAAGAAAGATTATATGAATCTACACCACGAAGATGCCTCCAAAGGCCGGTTGAAGGGTTCACAACTGTAATGTAACATATTTGAGCATGTGTGTGCAGATTATTTAAAAAAATTATATTTACACACAGTAATATAACTAGACTTAAACAACATAAATATAGTGTTAAGACACGCCAGGAATCCAATGCTCTGTTCATTCATACGAGAGACAATAAGCACTGCATTGACTGGAACAATGCCTCCTCAGTATTACCTTGTAACTCAATTGTCAGGAGGAACATTATAGAATTTATTCTTATTAATATACCGAATCTGTAAACATGAATTTGATAATGGCATGTACAAACTGGACAATTTGTGATTAACAAGATTTGTAAGATATAGATATAGATATATAACCAAAAAAGGTTTTATTGGTATCTCAAAATAATATTAAAACAAATATTAATAATAACTCACAGATAAAGAACGTATCAACTCCTTTTCTTCATGACTATCAGTGAATATGATGACTGTAGCCACTAATTCTTAAATCAATTATAGCAAATAGAATCCGATCGCATTTAGAGAAAAGCAAATTAATCTACGACTCTCAACATGGGTTTACAAAGGGAAAACTTTGTCTAACAAATCTGCTGACGTTTTTTAGGAAAGTCTTCGAGGTAGTAGACAATGACGAAAATTACGATGTTATATACTTAGACTTTAGCAAAGCGTTTGACAGAGTACCGCACCAGTGGCTTTGAGAAAAGTTAAGGCTCATGGTATCGAGAGAAAGTTTTAAATTGGATAAAATCATGGCTCACCGATAGAACACAGTGTCAGCGTAGATGGTGTTTAATCTGAGTGGGGCTGTGTAACTAGTGGGGTTCCCCAGGGGTCAGCACTGGGCCCACTCTTGTTCATAATCTATACATAAACGATCTAGATACTGGGATCAGCAGTGACATAAACAAGTTTGCGGATGACACCAAAATAGGGCGGCAGATTAATTCAGGGCAGGATGCAAATGCACTGCAGGTGTGGTCAGAAAAATGGCAAATGAAATTCAACACCAGCAAGTGCAGCGTACTTAATATTGGAAGAACAAACACTGTCGATGTATACAGACTTAACAACATCAACCTAGAGAAGTCGACTTGTGAAAGAGACTTAGGGGTATTTGTAAGCCCGGACCTACGGCCTAGAAAACAGTGCGTTAATGTTCGAAATAAGGCAAACAGAGTATTAGGTTTTATATCTAGAAGTGTAAGTAATAAGAGCGCGGAGGTCATATTGCAACTATATCTTGCGATAGTCAGGCCGCACCTCGATTATGCTGTTCAGTTCTGGTGCCCTTATTATAGAATGGATATAAATTCACTAGAGTCGGTGCAGCGAAGAATGACGAAAATGATTTCGGAACTTAAAAACCTTCCATAACAAGATAGGTTAAAGAAACTAAACTTGCATTCCCTAGAAATACGAAGAGTGCGGGGAGATATGATAGAAGTATTTAAGTGGGTGAAAGGAGATATAGATAAAGTTCTTATAATATCCGAGCAGGATAGGACTCGTAGCAACAAATTTAAGTTGGATAAGTTTAGGTTTAGGAGGGAGATAGGAAGGCACTGATTCACAAATAGGGTGGTGGACGAGTGGAACAAGCTTAGCAACTTTGTAGTAAGTGCTGGAACGCTGGAAAGTTTTAAAAGGAGGCTAGATAGATTCATGGACGATAGAGAGTGGTAGTAACTCTCGACAGGAGCTGCCATGCACAGGCCAAGCGGCCTTTTGTAGACTCCTTATTTTCTTATGTTCTTAATTACTGCACCACTGTCAGGTAAACAGTGGAGGAGACGGGATGCCGAGTGAGGATGTCAGTCAGTGGAACCCAACAGTGAAAAGGATGACGCTGAGCTCAGACTTTCTCGTGACAAAGTCCACAAGAGGTGAAGGGAGGAACTCCTGACACATAAAATACTTATTTACAGAAACTTTATGAGGCGGAGAGATTCACTCTACCTTCGACGGTTGAGAAATAACTTCAAGATCTATCATAAACTCGACAGCAACAGAAGGAAGACACTTCATCTGTCTAGTCCCACGTCTGAACGTGTCAGTAACAATCTAGATTTACCGACCTGAGCAGCTGTGTCAATAAACTTGTTTAGTTCAGGTACACGACGGCTCTCTCAATAACTACTTTCCCGAAGCAAAATTACATCGCATTCGTCGTTACCAGGTGGGAGTCGTAACAAACTACGCCAGGTATATGGTCTCTACTACGTCAGAACCCACCTTGCTGATGGACTGCTGCAGGAGGACCTTAGTAACCTACCACGCCAAGAGTTAACAACGAGGCTTCAGGAGTGTTTGTCAGGTCCGCCATGACACTGAACCTGCCAGGAGGGAGGTCGTGTGGCGGGTCAGAGGCAGCATCACTTACCAACAATAAAGTCGTACTGCGTCAAGAGGTGGTCGGAGGCGTCATAGTCGTGCCGTCCAGCCCCTCGGAGCATCACCATCACCATCATCCTCACTATCGCCCCGGGGATGAAACGCGACACCCGATAGATCATGACGTGAAGGTGTTCCGCTGCCCGGCTCGCATCACGCGTGTCTCACCTGTGCTGGGGGTGGTCAGGTAGAAGGTGCCTGTAGTAGTGCCTCCAGCAGTCTTTACCTCATCTTACTGTAACTGTATACAAGATAGATGAATTGATATGAGTTAGTTAATGTGTGTGTGTGTGTGTGTGTGTGTGTGTGTGTGTGTGTGTGTAATAAAAATAATAATTAACGACTAATTGAAAGAGCATGGCAGCTGGAAGGCTGAATATATACAGTTACATAATTAGGGAATGGTGTGTGTGTTCCAACTTGAACAGTAGCATGACCCGCGGCAGTAATAGGCACACATCTTGTGTGACCTTCCTTACCACATACCGAACACTTTCCCACAACGTGTGTCAATCAGTGTGTCGTCACGTCACTCAAAGACTCTCTTACCTAACTTTTAATGCTGTCACAAACTGTATGTATGTATGTACATAATGTACAGTCAGTATGTATGTATGTATGTATGTATGTATGTATGTATGTCCTGTATGTGTGTATGTATTAGTTGGAAGTATCAGACAACAAGACACATTCTATAACGAAAACTTAAAAATGTTTCTAAAGTACACAGTGACGGTAGACTGTGGCGTGAGGCGGCGGCTTCCTGTGTACACACCTGGTTCACTCCTGCTACTCCTCACTTCAGTTTGTTATGATTGACTGATCTGAACGAGGCCACAAAACAAGCTTAAAGTCCTCACGGTATAGTATAATGTCTTGTTTACGGATTCAACAGTTCCTGGAAAGGTTCGGTTCAGTAAGGTGTTGTTGGTCCTTTACTGTAATTGGCATCTGAGCTGTCTGGCTTTCACTTTCAACTGGTGGCGACCCATTTAAGAGTGGAGATGGTGAAAGTGAATATTTCGGATATTTATCTTTGCACATTCACTCCCCCCCTCCCCCTTCCATCCCTCCCTCTCTCTCCACCATCACCGTGCCCGATGGTCCGTCATGGTGAGAAGGCTGGCTGACCACAGCACAGTTTGTGTACACTAATGACAACCTGCCTTTACCTACGTCACAACACGTGCAGGTAGAAAATATCCTCATAACGATGGCTTTTCCCGTCGCGAATTAGGAAACGCGAAACCGATTTTCATGATTATCACAATACAAATACGTGAAAGAGAAACACCGAACCTTATGTTATTATGATGCAGCCTTCAGTACAGTACCTGACCACACACAACACTGTACAACATTTCCGGGTCCAGTTTTATATAAGTAAGCAAATAACCGAGCGGTAATTGGAGGTGAAGAGGATGTAGCCAATGCACCTAATGTTATGTAACACCTAAGGTTGACTACCACGCCTGGTGTTGTGTGTGAGGACGAAACACTCCCTGATGTTCACCTAAAATAAATAGACAAACTAACAGATCACCTGATTATTAACCACCCTAACACTAGCTGGGAGGTTGAGTCTCACTTGGCTATGTAACGTTAGATCAGGTTAAATTAACATAAGGATGGTTAACCTCAAGATGAAATAAGCTGGAGGCAAATCTCAGGACAGAAATGAAATTCTTTCACATTTCTCCAGAAGGGTTGACCCCCCCCCCCCATGCTTACCTTCTTCCCATTAACGCTCAATCTCTTTCACCATCGTTTTATTTTTCTTCACTTCTGTATTTGACATTTATCTAACCTGAATAAATCTACTATGTCAGGTTTCTCCAGACCAACTTACGATTCACTTATACTATTTTTCGCTTTTTAACGCGAAAAAATTTGGCTCATATTTTTATACTCTTATAAGAAGAACATAAGAATGGAGGAAACTGCAGCGGGCCTATTGACCCATACTAGGCAGTTCCTTTTACACCCAACCCCTGTCGCTCATATACAGTATTCATCCAACCTATGTTTGAAGCTATCCAGCGTATTCTAGTTAATGATGATGTTCGGTAACTTGTTCCGCTCATCCACCACTATTTCCAAACCAATGTTTACCTACCTCGGGCCTCAAACTAAATTTGTCTAATTTTAAGCCATTGCTACAAGTTCGCCCCTGTACTTTTACTTTTACGTCCTCGTTCCCTCAAGGCCCTTCACCAAAATTAGCATTAACAATGTGCTGGACTGACCATCAGCCTGAACCAGCGTGACTACATATCTACATACAGCAACTGGGGGTAGTTTCATTCCTTACCTCCTTGACCAGACCAGACCTAACTAAACTTAACCTAAACTAACACGACTAAACCTAACCTACTCAAATTTAACCTCACCCACAAACTCTATCCCACATATTGGTACAACGATCACCTCAGCGACAGTGTACAGCCTCAGGGTACTCCAGCACTTGCGGCCCAACTCCTGACACACAATCCACCACAACCACACCAACTGTCTCTCCTACCTCCCCCCCCTTCCTCCCGACCTAAAACAATCACCATGTGTACGATTTCGTTTAAGATAAAAATAATAAAGATAAATACCAATAAAGGAACTATAATGAATGATAAAATATTGATAACATAAAAACCATCATTTAACCATAAAAATTATAATCAACAGGAGAAAAATTTTAAGAAAAATAATATTGAGAAACCAAATATTTATTATCATTTACTTCCTGTACCATCAATACAGTGTGTGTGTGTGTGTGTGTGTGTGTGTGTGTGTGTGTGTTTGGGATGTTTGTCTCTCCTTTTAAGAAAAAAATCTTCAGGTAAATAGAGCGTAAATCACATTACCCGAAAGGTTTAGTAGTGCGCCTCACTCACCCCCTCCTACAGGTGTCCAGGTAACTCAAGGGGGTGAACTCTCGCTGTGATTAACCAGGTAAAACACACACAGGTGAGCTATGGACGCAGTCTAGACATTACCTTAATTTTTTACTGGCATTAGACCACCCGGGCAAAGGTCACTGACCCACATCAGGGCCTGGGGGCGAAAGTATAATAATAAAAATAATAATGATAATAAAATTAAAATAAACAATAATAATAATAAATAATAATGAATAAATACAAAAATTAAAAAATATATCAAAAGTGAGAAACGATATACTGTACAATATGCATGTTGTGTCGTCAATAGTAAGTGAAACAATTGAGACCCTGCAATTGTGTGTAAATGAGGCAGAAAGTCAGATTAGCAACCTGGGACTTGGTCACAATTTTTGTGATGCCATATGGCAGCAGGGTCTACCATAGACAACACATTATGCTTACAATATCTTCCCAGGCGGTAGTACCTCCCTGTTTGATAACAGGGAAGATTAATTCAGATAACCTGAAGATTAGACACCCCAACTTAATAGCCACCATAACGCTAACCTAATCTAATTTAACCTAACCAAACTAAATCCAACGTAACCTAACCTCCAGGTAGTGTTAGGTTGATTAAATACAGGTGATGCAGTTATTATTAAAAACACTCAAGGGAATAATGCACAACATCTTCGTGCCACACCTGGCCGGGTCACGTGTACCTCAGACACACACCTGGCCGGGCAACGTGCACCTCAGAGACATACCTGGCCGGCTTACATGTACCTCGGAGACATACCTGGCCGACCCACGTGTACCTCAGACACAAAAACAGGTTTCACAGCAGGTGCAACAGCAAAAACACGACATAGTTCATTCTTGGCTATCTAGGTCATTGCCGTATGTAAGGTCATGTCTACCCAAGGTCAAGTTATTTTTACTCCAACAACAAGTAGTTACTGATCCAAGAGGGGTTGATCTAAGGGGGAGCTGATCCAGGGGGTTAAGTTAGCGTTAGTGGGATTAATCTTCAAATCATCTCCTACCCTGAAACATACAATTTACTGTAACTCACTACTGCAGAAAATTTACATTGGATACAGACTTAGAGATTTAACCTAGATAGTGTTTTGGTGGTTGATAATAGCATGTCTAGCTGGCTGGGTTAAGAATGCAGTCTATAAAAAGTGGACATTTACGAGGCATCCTGCAAACATGCCAGACTGCTCCACACACAAGATAACTTAAGGAAAACTTCACACACCACCAAGAACAACTTTTACTCTTTACTGAAAATATTTCAATAGTTGCTGGAACGAAACCTATTCTCTCCACATTCCTAGGTTCAGCTGATGGCTTAGTTAACGATCAAACAACGTTGTTAGCTCGACATGGTGAACGATAAGATAAGTTTCCTAGACAGTGTTATTGCATCTCCAGCGAAGAGAGTGAACGAGGGGCACCCGGCAACATGCCGAAGGTCAGAGGAAAGTGATTTTTGTTTCATGAATGAACAACATGGTAAAAAAAGGTAATTATCTGAGGTAGCTGGAAGCAGTGGCAGCAGACAGGTAGGTAGGTAGGTAGATAGGTAGGTAGACGAGCTCCTCGCCTACCTGTGTAAAGGACTGTACTGTCGGGTTGTAACACTCACTCGGTCGTGATCTTTACTTGAAGTCAGTCCCGTTGGGTGTGCGGTAAAATTTATGTAGCGTATTAACACACACGGCAAAACACGGTATAAAAACTTGTTTATATAATGCTACAAGTACCCTTATTGACAAAGATTACTAGAAAGATGCTAGTGTTTGAGTGTCGTCGACCACCGAGGTAAAATTGTACAGATTTTCATTACAGGTGTGTAGATTGCGGTAGACCCCCCCCACCCCGAAGCCACCCTCCACCTAGGCGTTGGTGTTCCCAGAGAGAGCCGGAAAGGAGGTGGTAGGGGGAGGCGGGGGAGGGGTTAAGGACGTCGGGAACCTCCACCACACCTTACTCTGTTCAATATTTATTTATTTATTCATTTATTTATTTACTTACTTAAGATCTATCTCAACTGAACGAACACATTGTGACAAAAAAACATGGTTCACCTTCAATTATAACATCATCTCATTCACCTAACAACGACATCATATTGATATAATAACCTGATTTGCGTGTACAAAAAAGAATAAAATGTTAACTAGTGAGCCATAATAAGTCGTCACGACCCAGAAAGTTGAAAGTAGCTTCATCATGTGTGTTAATAGTGACCAGGGAGACAAACCCAGGAGCGAGTCAGGTAGTGAGTGTATTAAGAACTGGTGGCAAAGTTTTGTAACATTGGAAAGACTGTCAATACCCAGGAGCGAGTCAGGTAGTGAGTGTATTAAGAACTGGTGGCAAAGTTTTGTAACATTGGAAAGACTCAATACCCAGGAGCGAGTCAGGTAGTGAGTGTATTAAGAACTGGTGGCAAAGTTTTGTAACATTGGAAAGACTGTCAATACGAGCAGTCCCGGGTATGGCTATTTGTAGGTGGGTCTGTCTGTCTGTCTTGCCCTGGGGGAGGTGAAGTCTAGACTGTAGAGGAACTGGTGTGCCCCCTCTCTCTCTCTCTCTCTCTCTCTCTCTCTCCCCACAAATTTCAACTATTCTTTTGCATTACACAGAAACACACATCATTGTGCTCTTACAAATTATTATTCTTTTCTCTCACATTAACAAGGACAAAATTCCCCGAACACTTTTGTTGATATCAGCCACCATCTACTTAAGGGTCACGTAGGCAAAGGAACTTGTGATTTTAACATTATATTTACGGTTACTTTTCTTCGTGTTTTCTGGCGTCATTTATAAACAAAAGTATTATTAGCTCGTTATAAAACAATCACATAGTATAACCGCCAAGTTGATGCTAGATCTTGCCAAATATCTAGATAATTTCGGACGTTACGGTTCAAGGTAGACAAGACGCTTTCTAACACAGGCCATGGTCACTATATAGTAGGGGTTTTTTTTTTACCATGTATATCTTCCTTTATATTCACATCGAGAGATAATTACATAAATAAAAAAGTTCGCCAGAGACACTTTCAATGATTGGCTAGAACATGTACCATTGACATTCACTGACACGAGTGCTATAGTGAGTGTTAGAATTCTTAATATTTACGTTAACTAATGATATTTTAGTTTTCTATGTTCAGCAATAACGACATAGCTTCACTTACCCAGACTCCTCACAGGTTTATATTATCCTGGAGGTCTTACTCACAGCTTCAGTCACAACCACGAATCGGGTCTCTGTTTTGAGGTGAAGAGACTTAACAGTATCGCAAGTTTGGAACGAAGAACGAAAGAGTTTGGAACACTAGTTTCAGCCTCGCATCTGTAATTTCTTTCATCAATTTAGATGTCTGTTCGAGTTAATGATTTAAGAAACAGTTAAAATCTATCTTTAAGTTTCCCAGAAGCCTTGGTTTCATATATACTGTTCACTAACACAACCCGAGTCCTGTATCTGTACGAGAACACGAAATTTGAGCAATTTTCTTTCTCTTCATTCGTTAAGTTTCCCCACTCCTTGTCTTGTATATGTACCTCTTCTCGTTCTATTTCTTATTTATCGACCGTTTTTTCTTCTTCCTCTCGTGGTAAGTGTGTTTAGGCCTGACGCGGCGGTGAATGATGGTGAGCAGCGTACTGTAAGGTGTCGGACCTCTAACTGGCAGCGAGCAAGACGCTTCCACCCCTCAATGCACCATTCACCTCCTCCCTCCGTCGCGCCACCGTCAGCCAGGTTGTCTGGAGGCATCGGTGACCTTGAGCCAGAGTTATGGGGCAAGGTCAGGAGCAAAGTGACCTTCACCAACTTTCACTTGGTGAGGATAAGACCCGTCTGTGATCCTTGGCTGAAAACTTTGTATGATTTTTATTGTTACTATTATTTTTCCTTGCGCACCACTTTCATGCAGATGGCAGATGAAATTTTAGTGGTCAAAT
Source organism: Homarus americanus (assembly GCF_018991925.1). Classification (NCBI taxonomy): domain Eukaryota; kingdom Metazoa; phylum Arthropoda; class Malacostraca; order Decapoda; family Nephropidae; genus Homarus; species Homarus americanus. The sequence continues at coordinate 8,163,499 of NW_024743709.1, forward strand.
GTAAATTACTTAGCCGAGGAGATGTCAACAGAAACCACATATCAGATGAACAACGTTGATGGAGAAATCCGACTGTGAGAAAGAATTAAGGGTAATGATTAGTAGGAATCATAAACCAAGTCAACAATGCGCATTTGCTCGAAACAAGGCTGACAAAGTACTTGGGTTCATACAAAGGAGTGTTAGTTACATGACTAGCCAGAGTATCTTAGAACTACTGTATATTTTGCGAATGTGAGACCTCACTTGGATTATGTAGTTCAGTTCTGGGGCACTAGAACCTTGAGTATACTGTAGGAACAGATTAAAGCATCTGAATTTGCACTCCTTCGAGAGACAGAGTGAGGGGCGATATGAGTGAGGTGTATAAATGGAAGCCAGGGTTAAACAAACGTGATATAACAAAGTTACTTAAAATTATATCCAGCCAGAAACGAACTCACAGCAATGATTTTAAATTTGACAAGTTTAGACTTAGGCGTGAGATAGGTAAACACTGGTTTGGAACAGTTGTGAAGGAGTGGAACAAATAACCAAACAGCATTAACTCGAACACGCTGGGTAACTTCGAGTCGTGGAACAAGTTGCTAAACATCATCATTAACTCGAATACGTTGGATAGCTTCAAACATAGGTTGGATGGATATATGATCGAAAGGGATTGGGTGTAAACGGAACTGCCCAGTATGGACCAATAGGCTCGCTGCAGTTGCCTCCATTCTTACGCTCATTATAATGTATCTCTGCTTTCCTCACTCTGGCTGTCCCCAAAATAGCTCGAGAGCGAGAATGCGGATAAGCACTAAAGTAGATAGGCTTGATCAGCATGTGATAAGGTCCACGTGATAAACTTTCGATGCAAATCGCGCCACAAATTTTTATTTTTATGGTGTATTCAGCCAACGAAAATAGATTATTTCGGATGTTACAGAAAACGATGACATAAGGCAGTTTCTAGCAGCGACTAGATTAATTTAATGTAACAGCATCACCGATATTTACACCACCATGATAACGGTTCATGGGAAGGGTTTGCAGATGTTCTCATTTATTTACCAGTTCATTTTATAATATTATTATGATAATGATGATGATTATGATAATGATTATTAAATTATAGCAGCATATACCCAATAATTCATCTAATCAGTAACAAGTATGAAACAACATTTATACATTATTGAGACGCTATACATACTAGGGGACGCTATACACGTTGAGAGATGCTATACACACTAGAGGGACGCTATACACACTAGAGGGACGCTATACACACTAGAGGGACGCTATACACACTAGAGGGACGCTATACACACTAGAGGGACGCTATACACACTAGAGGGACGCTATACACACTAGAGGACTATACACACACACTAGGAACACTGGCTATACACACTAGAGACGCTATACACACTGACACTGAGGAACACTGTACGCTACACTAGAGGGACGCTATACACACTAAGGGGACACTGCACCCACCCAGGAACACTGTACGCTATACACACTAGAGGGACGCTATACACACTAAGGGGACACTGCACCCACCCAGGAACACTGTACGCTATACACACTAGAGGGACGCTATACACACTAAGGGGACACTGCACCCACCCAGGAACACTGTACGCTATACACACTAGAGGGACACTGCACCCACCCAGGAACACTGTACGCTATACACACTAGAAGGACGCTATACACACTAAGGGGACACTGCACCCACCCAGGAACACTGTACGCTATACCCAATAAATTAAAACTACTACCGGGTATTTAATTATGTTGATTCTTTAACCACCGCGTCACTAACACTAACTTGCAGAGGAATTGTTGTGAAGTTTTATCTTTGTAATGTATTCTGTTACGGCCTTTTGCTTTAGCTCAGAGGAATATTCTGCCTTGTTTGAACGTAAACATGAGGGAACTACTTTAATCTCGGAAAAAAGTCAAGAAAAAAAAGCACGGAAAAACCTAACCTAACCTATGTGCAATGCCATCATATATATATTGTGTTGTCAATGTATACAAGTCATGTGACTTTTTTCCTGTGAGTTTATTTCCGTTCACCAGCTACTTTAACTTTCTTGTCCGTGAGTGATTCTTACTCCCTGTTGTCACCTGTTCCTGATGATCTACTGGTGGTGGTCAGCTAGTCACTCAGATCACCGGGGTTGGTCAGTCCTTCACTCATATCACCGGGGTTGAATGGCCCTTCACTCAGATCACCAGGGTTGCATGGCCCGTCACTTGGGTCACTGTGGTAGGTCGGCATCTGTCCGTAAATTCCTTGAAGCATTCCAGACAGAATAGCAACGTGTGCCACACTGTGTCTCCCGGCGGCCTCACTATAACACTGTCACTGGCTGGTCGCTCTCCATCGCCACGTCTAGTCAAGCGCGGGAAAGACAAGCTGCTATCAACACTTCCTTGACTGGTGGTTAAGGATTGTTTGTCTTGTTTGATACATGAGTGTACGCAGCTAGCATGGCGGTAGGAACACGCTGAAGGAACATATTTGATTCTAGGTCATACAGAGCGAAATGACTTGACCACTCTACAAAACCAGACAAGAGAGAGAAAATACCACAGTGAATAATGCTGAGTATGACAACAGACAAAAAAAAAATTCTATGAAATCAAAGGTTTTGTAATTTGGTGCCTAATAAGAGAAATATCTTATCAAAAGGCACAAAACTCTTCTGGATTCGATTCTTGGGTCTTAAGGTATTTTTAACCGAAAATCCAACTTATGAGGCCGAATATGTAATCATCACTATGTAAATGTAATTGTGGAGAAACTTCAATTTGGGGTAACCACACACACTCATTCCCACACTCCTTGAAATGTCGACATCATCAAAAACATGCTTCGTGTGGCCATCAGGCGAGTGGTGTCATATCTTACGCTAACTGTATATCATTGTCAACAGTGTCCAGGAAAATACCAATAGTACTTTTACTTTTAATTCGTCATTTTACCAGTTATCATCCTGCTAACCTTTTGGGCAGTTGTTCTTTGTTACTTTGTTATGAACTCTATCGTCCAGTGTTTGTACAGGAGGAAACCAGAGTACCCGGAGGAAACTAGATGGCATGTTTGGTAGTGCCACACTGGAAACACCCTTCTCACATCTACCCTGGGAATCGAACCTACGACTGAAGTGGTGAGAGGTAAGTGGGCTGTACCATTTAATTAAGAATATGACTACACAGCAAGAAACTGCGAGAGGCGCTCCAAAACCTCCTTGAAATGATAAATAAAAAAAATAAATGAGTTGAGCTGAATTTTTTTATTATTCATTCTGCTGAAGGTTAGTTCCGGATAGACTGACAGGGCCTGGAGCCATCGACTATGAAGGCCCCCCCATAAAAAAAAGGTGTCTACTTGGCAGGCTGGTACTCAACTAGCTCATGACTCAGCTCAGTCTTTTTATATTCTTTTTAATTGTTACACCACTTACACTTTGTAATTATTTGATTTTATTTCCACAAAAGTATTAAAGCAACAACTTACATATAATTTTCATAAACATTATTGTTCATACATTTTACACACTAACAATTAAATGTTCGTCTTTCTAACTTTGGCTATGTCAATTTTTTTTTATAATACTTTCAGTGTCCAAGGAGTTCAACAGCTCATGGTCAATCGACAATATGCTCAACTTGTTCAGTCTGTCTCAGTAGATAGAGTTTCTCAGGTCATTTTGAATTCATTTAAGTTTTAAGAATGAACTTTCACCTGCACAATTTGTGCACGCATGCAAATATATATTTTGAGTAGAATGTTCACATTAACGAAGGTATCTACCATAGGATCAATGAAAGTGAACATGAACAGCTCTTGGTTATGATCCTTGTCAGATTCATCAAGGCAAATATCTGGATCTGGAAGGAGTCCAGACAGCTGAACCAGCTCATCACTGAGTGACTCTTCAACGTCTTCAGGATAAGCTTCCACTAAATTGGTTGCTGCTTTGCTTATATTAGCACTTGACAGATTAGCTAAATCTGATAAAAAAAACTTGTTTTACAGATCTTCATAATCCTGTGACCTCCTTTGAAGAGCACTGACAAGGTTGTCCACAATGAAGAAAAGCTATTGCCTGAATTTCTCCCTCGATGATCTGGAATTACTTTCTGATGTTCCATCTGCAAATCTCTGTCGCCTCAGCCTTGGGGTAAACCCGAATGGCGCATTTTAGGGCTATAATTATCAATTCGGATATATCTGAATTTTTCAGTCAATTATCATGATATTATCAGCTAGCTAGGCTTTTGCTGTCAGATATTTTAAGCTCCTTGTCAACTTGGAACAATTTAAATCAATTTCTATAGCCATGTGGTAGTACACACCAGCTACCATGTTGCCTTTTTTCTTTCTTAAGGTACACACCCTACACACTGTCATCGACAGTGACACTTAAATTGAATAAGACATTCAGTGATCGCTTACATTTTAATATTTGTGTAACTGACATATTTCATAATGATACAGATATCAAAATATAAGGTCACGGGTCACCATAGTTTCTGTGCACAAAATTATGGTGAACTACAATTTTTTTTTTAAATACATGAATTTGTTTAAAGGGCCCCTTGTATCTTTGGGTCCCGGGGCCATGGCCCCAATGGCCCCTTTGTAAATCCGGCACTGAAGAAGGTCCTATGGGTTATTCATTTACGTGTGTATGGGTATCTGACCCCAATATTATAATTTTATTGGACGATTTATAAACAAAATGTTACATACATAAATGAAACGAAATAAGCACCAACCAAAAAACAACAACAACAGATCACATACTCCACAAAACAGAATTAAGTCTTCCGAGTCATACAACTATTGAGTTTTCGTTTCATATATTTCTGTTGTCTCTTTTATTAACTGTTCAACGGGTAGACCTATCAGCTCAGGGAAGGATATTCTTAGCCACATAAAGACGACAGATCCAGCTTCTGAGATATACACAAGATGCGCGAGTTCTCCTTTTATTTACATTTTCTTCAGTAATATAGTTGTTTAAAAAGATGTTTTTAGGAGTAGCTTAACTAGATAATTGAACCTCTCTTAAGACTTTTACCTCGGTAACTACTACAACATTATCTACCACCCAGCAGTGCTTCATTACTTTCCTTGACTTAATCAAGATAATCTATCTTAGATCGATGAGTTGTCTATATCTTGTGTACAGTAGCTCCATATACTGAGATAATCTATATCAAAGTAAATTAAGGGGTGTGCATCTCAGTCCATCTATAACTCCCATGATCGCTTTAAACTACAATATACAATACTGAACACTTTACATTTAAAGTTATCCATTTATGATTACATTTACCTAACATTTACATAAGACAGAAGCATAATTTAATGTATTTAATAATTCATAGGATGAGGAAGTGCTACTTGTACAGAGTTCTATCTCTCGTAATTTTTGTTTTCGTCGTTTGGGTAGTGCATTGGTAACCTTACTAGGCGCTTAAAGACCTTCGTTGTTAAAGTGCAGTAATAACAATATAACGATAACAGCAACAATGACTTAACTTTATCCTCTTTGCCACTGATCGGCACGACTTTGTTACGTATTGTTAGTACTTAGCAAGTACTGGGTATGTATTGACTCCAGAATGCATCTGTTTCTGCGCCAGTGTTGGTCAAGTCTGGTCTTCAATGAGCTCACACTCGATGCCATCACAACACTCTCTGGAAGATTGTTCCAAAATTTCACGACTTTCATCCCGAAAAAGTTTACCCTTTCAATTTTCTGAACGTGTAGCTTCTTCAGCGTTTAGCTGTGAACCCTAGTGGGGAGAGCATCCACCAGTTCCAGGTATGATCACGAAAGTGAGTAATTTCTTCTGATATGTAAAAAAAAATACATTAAAATCACCTTTGCCCGCCTATAGGATAAGCAAGGCAACAAAGAGCGTTCTAGCCTCTCTGGGAGCCTGCTGTAGTGCAAGCACCACTCTGCCGACCCTCCTTTGGACATTTTTAATCAACTGGGAGAGTCTAGCATATCTCGGGGACCAGAAGGGGTGATAGAACTTTAAATGGAGAAGCACTTCACTTTTGAAGAGCATTTTGGAACGAGTTTATCTTTAAGAAGGGCGATCGTCACTCCACGAATAACTATAGACCAAAGAGCCTGACCAGCATAGTATGTAAAGTACTTGAGAGCAATATAAGAAATGCTATGATGGAATATCTACTACGAAATTCTGTTGGTTGTAGCACTTGTGAGTACGTTACCCCACAATTATAATGTTCTTAGATCTTCCTTTTTCACACCTCAGTGACCCTGAGTATTTACTGTTCCTCAATCAGTATCAATGTCCCCACAATAATGATACTAGTGTCATTCCCTCAGATGTGCTAGATCGTATGTGTTACACCCCCTTTACCCATGGTGTCGACACAATACTCCCTCATATCAATCCTGATGCCTTTCTACAAAACTCACTGGGTTACACCAACCCAAACTATAACTATTACTTTCCTGACTCTCCCGAGTTTAGTTCTAGTCTCCTACTACCTCATTCCTTCTCCTTGATTAGCCATAACATCAGCAGTATTCCCCTTCAACTAGATACCTTTTTAGATCAGTGTTTATCTTCTATTGCCCACAAATTTGATGTACTTGGATTCTGTGGGACCAAACTCACTAACGATATTGACCATTTGTATAACATTCCTAATTATAACAGACACTGCGTCAACACGTCACGACACAGTGGTGGTGTCGCCCTATATGTTGATATCAAGTATAACACTTCTGCAAGAGATGATTTAAAGGTTCAGGAGGAGTACCTGGAGAGTGTTTTCATTGAATTACGTGACACACGAAATATCCTAGTAGGGATAATCTACAGAAGACCCCACACTAATGTAAGGAATTTTCTTGATAAATTTTCGGAGCTTATCTCTATCATAAGTTCAGAGAGGAAAGACTGCTACATCACAGGAGATTTCAACCTTGATCTATTAAAATCAGAAACCGACACCTCAGTATTAGACCTTCTTGCTACCTGTCATTCTAAACTCTTCTTCAACACTATAACCAAACCCACTAGAGTAACTGCCACCTCTGCCACTGGGATAGATCATATCTGGACTAGCAACAATCCTAACAAACTAGCAAGTGGAATTATTTATAACAATATTTCAGATCACTTCCCAGTTTTTGTCATGTATAAAACAGCCACAAGACCTGTAAGGTCTAGTAGAGTCTCAATTCAATACAGAGACTACTGCACCGACAACATGCTCCTTTTTGAAAACAACCTAATGAATGCTAACTGGGATCTTGTCTATGCCTCCGACAACCCTAACGTGAACAGCTGTAACTTCTCTAGCATCTTCAATGCTTGCTTTGATAAATGCTTCCCGCTCAAGACTAAGTCAGTGAAAACTGTATCCATTTCCAAACCTTATATCACAAGCGAAATTAAGATAATGATAAAGGAAAAACACAAACTCCAAAGGAAATTTGCAAAAAGACCCATATCTTTCGGTGATGCTTACCGAAGTATCAGAAATAGAGTAACTCAAGCAGTTAGAAATGCCAGACGTAACTATTATACAAATAAGCTCCAGTCAGCATCAGGCGATAGTAAGAAAACCTGGAATGTCATAAATTCTACTCAGAACAGGAACACTCAGCCTTCGGCCCCCCACTCAGCTTTTATGATAAACGATTCAGTTATAACGGAACCCTCCCTCATTGCCAACCACTTCAATGAATATTTTATTAATGTTGGGAAAAATCTTGCAGAGAGCATCCCTGATCACCATGAGGAATTTAGAGCCTACCTGCAAAACAGACAGCAAAATGAACTATTCTTATCCCCTGTCACAGCAGATGAATTACTGGCCATCATAAAAATGTCCAAAGATGCAGCAACAGGCGAAGACAATATACCAATGAGCATCATTAAAAAAGTGGCCCACTTATTACTACCTGTTCTCCTCCACATTTGTAACTCCTCCTTCACTCGTGGTGTCTTTCCTGATAAACTGAAAATTGCTAAAGTCCACCCGGCATATAAAAAATCTGGGGACAAAGGTCTCTTCAAGAACTACCGCCGCATATCAGTCCTCCCAGCCTTGAGTAAGATACTGGAAAAGCTAGCAAGTAATAGACTAAATTCCTTCTGCAATGCCAATGACATCGTTACAGACTCCCAGTTTGGATTTAGAGCTAGAAGGTCGACTGAGAGTGCTCTGCTATCCTTTACTAATGACATCTTAAATTCCTTTGATGACAGTCATTTCACAGTCGGTATATTCTTGGACCTCTCTAAAGCCTTCGATACTGTCGACCATACCATCCTCCTTTCAAAGCTTGAACATTAATGCGTTAGGGGCCTGTCCCACAATTGGTTTACCTCATATCTGTCCAACAGGATGCAGTATGTCTGTTATAATAACCACCAATCTGACTCCTCGCCAAATCTTGTATGGAGTCCCCCAAGGTTCAATTCTCGGTCCAGTACTGTTTTTGTCGTATATAAACGACATAGTCCACGCCAGCTCACTCATAAAATACAACTTATTTGCAAACGATAATAATCTCTATGCCAGCAACTCAGACCTCCATTCCTTGATGAGAACTATGAACACTGAATTAACCAAAGTCGGGACCTGGGTAATATGTAATAAACTGACCCTAAATCTTGAGAAAACCCACTACACGATCTTTCACAGAAGAAAAAACTTACCTCCAGACTTGAACCCCCTGTACCTTGGTAATATAGTCCTCAAACGCGAAAATACTAAATTCCTCGGAGTTATTGTTGATGAGAAACTTAAATGGAGAAACCACATACAAGCCATTCACAGTAAAATCAATAAACAGTGCTGTATCATGTATCACACTCGACAGTCACTCACTCTCACAGCAATGAAAGAAATCTATCATGATCTTGTTTACCAACACCTGATACACTGTCACACACTATGGGGGGCCTCTGGCTCTTCAAAAACACAATCTCTGGTTACTGCACAAAAGAGAGTTGTACGGACAATGACCTACTTGAAAAAAACAGATGACACAAACGAAAAATTTGCTATATTGAAATTTTTAAAATTCGAAGATATTAACACTTACTACTCTGCCCTCTTTGTTTACAAATCTATCAATCACTTGCTTGAATATAATTACTTCCAGTTTCGGAATAATCAGAGATACAACTTAAGGCACCCAGAGCTACTAAGATCAACCCCATGCGCTCCTCCCAGTCCCAGACCTCCATAAAATATCATGGTGTGAAGGTATCGAACAACTTACCCCCACCCATCCGAGCAAAGACTACGCTCCCTTCCTTTAAATCATCTCTAAAAAAATTTCTATTGTCGAAGTATTAATATTTCTTGTAACACTTACTATATTTACAGTACCTGCTTTTATTGTACCACCAAATCCGTTTTATCGGAAATTATCATGTAAATAAATAAGTAATTACCATTGCAATACACATAATTGCCAACTAGACATAATCCTGAAAGCTCTGTCCTCTTGTTCAACCTTATTACTGCACAACCCAGGTTGTACTGCTCCCCCATTGTACTTATGTTTTTAAATTCCACTCTAATTTATATGTATATGTGTATGTGTATGTATGTGTGTGTATATGTAGATATATATATATATATATATATATATATATATATATATATATATATATATATATATATATATATATATATATATATATATATATATATATATATAGTATATGTGCATAGGTATGTATAAATAAATGTAAAAAAATAAATAAATAAAAAAAATACATAAATAAAAAATAAAAATAATAAATAATAAAACAAATAAATATTGTACTATTCCAGATGGTACTAAATGTTACATAATACTTCCTTAAGATAAATGTATAGTATATATCAGGTGCCTCAAAGAGAGCTCAGGTTCTCAACTGGCTCAGCCATGTTAATATTGTTATTATTATCCACTCTGTATCTGTATTTTTCTGGCTAAATAAACTGTTACAATTCAATTCAATTAAAAAATAACCTTGTACTGGATTGCCAACACGGTTTTATGCCGGAACGCTCCTGCCTAACACAATTACTCATGATACTGGATGTTTGGACCCACATTCTGGAACAGGGTGGTAATATCGACAATATATACCCAGATTTTGCCAAGGCTTTCGACAGCGTACCCCATGAAAGGCTTAACGTTAAACTGGAAGGGTACGGGTTTCGGGGAAGTGTCCTAGCGTGGATCGGAGTCTTTCTCCATGATCACAAGCGGCGTGTGGTGATTAATGGCACGAAATCGTCATGTGTACCCGCCACAGGGCAGTGTATTGGGCCCGCTGTTGTTTGTTTGCTTCATAAATGACATGCCAGAAGCTGTACATTCCTCCATACAAATGTTTGCGGATGATGCCAAGTTATTTCGGGAAATTAAGATCCAAGCAGATTGTGAAGAGCTGCAGAAAGATCTCTGTGAGCTTCAAGAATGGTCGAAGAAATGGCGGCTAAGATTCGATGTCACGAAGTGTAAGAGGCTGCACCTGGGACGTACCAACGATAAGGAGGCGTATCATATGTTCCAATGGGACGAAGAAACTGTATGAATTGAGACTGAATGTGAAAAGGAACTAGGCGTGAATGTTGACAATAAACTGAAGTTCTCGGGCCATTGTGAGAAGAAGGTGTATCAAGCAACTAAATTATTAGGTCTTATAAGAAGGTCGTTCAGATATCGTAACGATCTTCAAGAGTGAGGTGCTTCCCCGTCTGGAGTACTGTCACCCCGTCTGGTCCCCGAGATATGGTAGGGACTATCAGTTGATTGAAAATGTCCAAAGGAGGGCCACCAGACTGGTGCCAGCACTTCGGCACCTTAGCTACCATGAGAGATTAAAGCGCCAGCAATTGCCTAGTTTATGCTAGAAACGGGCAAGGGGGGACCTAATTGAGGTGTATAAACATCTCAAAGGGCACAAGTCAGTAGAGTTTCCTTACCTGGAGCTGGCGGACGCTCGCCCCACCCCACAAGGGGTCGCAGCTCAAGGTTGAAAAAGCCGCAAGTCCAGAAAACTGTGAGGGGTAACTTTTTGGAAGCAAGAGTTGTGAATTCTTGGAACAATCTGCCAGACAGCGTTGTGACGGCACCGAGTGTGAGCTCTTTCAATACCAGACTGACAAGCACTGGAGGAGGTTCAGAAACATTCAGGAGCCAGTGCATGCCCACTACTTGCCAAGAGTACGTAACAGAGACGTGACCGATCACCCAAGCGGCTAGCGAGCCGATCAGTGGTGAAGAATATAAAAGTAAAAACAAAAGTAAAAGTCCGTCTAGGTATGTGAACGCCCTCCTCATGGCTTAATTGCTTGATTCGCATTCTTCTCACACTGGTCCCAGAACCTCAGTTTGTTTTCAACATACACACCCAGATCCTTTTCACACTTAGGCCAAGTTAATGCTCTTCTTCGTCCCGTTGGGACATGTAATACGCTTCCTTACTGTTGGTGCGACCTTGGTGTATCAATTTGCATTTCGTGACGTTGAATTTTAACAGTCATTCTTTTGACCACCCCTGAAGCCGACAAAGGTCTTTCTGTAGTGCTTCACAGTCCATTTGGTTCTTAATTTCCCTGAATAACTTACTGTCGGCTGTAAATATTTGTATGGAGGAGTGTATAGCATCTGCCCTATCATTTATGAAACAAACAAACCACAACGAAACAAACAAACCACAACGATCCCAGTACCAATAAAATTTATTGGTACTGGGATCGTTGTGCGATATGTATAGCATATTCAATCACGAGACCACAACATTCAGTAGGAATAAAGGGACGACCCCAGTCCTCGGTGGCCCAACCTGGGCCGTCTGGTGGCCAGGTCTGGTCCCACAACAAAGTCCAACCTCTTGGTCACACTGTAGCCCTCACTGAGGTTCCGCTCACACCAACACCTCGACTCCAGACCTGAACGCCTCATTTCTACATACTGTAGGAACTGATGACAAAGTCTCTCATTAAAGTTGGCCAAGCAACAGTGGCCAGACTTTTTTATTAATTTTACGCAAAATTAAATACATCAAGTTTACACTTATGAAAATTATAAAATATAAAACACGCAAAAATAGTACTTACGGATCTCGAAATGGTTCATAAACTAAATATCATTTGAACAACTGGTCCTTAGAGCCCGATTCCCCAAATATAAGGTCACGTCTACGCATGCGCTGGTGTGTCAATATTGAGACACCGATTATATATAATAATAGCATTAAATAATTACAGGTAAAGTAATGAAAAATCTTAAATAATTGCAAAACACACTGACAAATAATAGAGGACATGGAGAACTGATAATTAAATATAAATATTCTCCTCCGTCAGCCAATACCTTGACAGTGTGATGCTCAGATGTTGCAGTATCACGTTATTATTCTTTTTGTATTTTACCGTAAGATGTTTCCCATGTTGTTTCCGACGCGATTATAATATATAATCCAAACCCACATGTAGAGAAGAAGTGACAAGCCAAGAATATAAGAGTGTTTTGGAAAAGTTGTCAGACATACAGACAGATAGACGGACAGCTAGACATGAGTAACACTATACAGTATATCCCTGCCATGAGAGGTAACACAAAACACAGGAGTAGATATTTGTCATTACTATATATGTGTACAGTTACATACAGAGGACGGTGACATGTTAACAAGACATCAGAGTAATCATGAACAAAGAGAAGATAACAACAGAGGTAGGTTCTATGCAAAAATAATAAAAATTAGTTACTATCTACTCCAATGAAATTAATGAATGTAATGGTAAGTAAATAAATTATATACACAGGAAAAGGAATTTGTTCAATTACAGTAATATTTGGCGGCCTCAGTATAAACATCATTTTTGTTATCCAGTACATAAGGAACCTCTCGCGTTATGCTGGGTCAGGTTCGGGGTCAATTACTTTTTTTTTAGGATAAATCAAATTACAAATACAATTACTGCTCCCAAGATTCAGTCATAATTACAATTATCTATAAAATGTTGTTATATTACACTTATAATTACTTTATTTCCCAAAGATTCCAGTGAGAACTATAATTATTGTCGACCAAAAATAAAATACTTAAAATTTAACTTCATTTTCTCCAACTACGTTCCTGAATGTTCGTGACTGTGATTACAAGAATGACAACGAGGTCATCTGGAAGGTGGAAGTGTACAAAATGCGTATGGTAATCCTTCAAGGATTTCAGTGTTTCATTAATTTTATATTTGCTAAGCCCTGCTAGGAAGGTAATTTTTCAAACACTTCACCGTTTCTCTTCATCATTACTATTGAAAGGAAGGACGTGACACCAAGTTAAGGCCTGCTGAGGTGAAAAAAAAATCCTATTAGCGTTGAGAGACTGTGGCAGTACATCCCACTAGCGCCCTCGAGAATCTTCACCGAGTGTAGTGTTGGGGTCGCTTCCTTCCAGTACAGCAGTTAATCACTCGACTATATTGGCACATTTCAACATATTGTTTTATTACTAGACCCGCTGTGTTTAACCCCGATGCTCCTCGCTGTCGTACCATCTCACTCCATGTCGATCATGTGAGCCTCTTTGACTCGGGAGATCCTTTGGTTGGTGATGGACTTTTTTTTTTATCCTCCTCTTCTCACTATTCCTGAGCAGCAGCCGCTCCTTGTATCTTATCTCCTTGACATCACCGAGCACTTGATCTTTGTTCTCCTGTGACGGCAGACAGCCTCTTATAACCTATATGATTTGGCACGACTGAAAATTAATGATCCAGCCACAGTTGGAGAGGTTTGTTCAGGTGTTTATCGCAGTAGGTCACCTGGAGCCTGGGCGACCCACACCTGCTTGATGAGGTCCCTACACGTATATCCTTCACAGAGGGTCAACAGTGGCGCCCCAATCCTGCTTGATGAGGTCGGCGCCCTTCTCACCGATCATGATAACTGCAGCGTTGGTGTTGCCAGATACCACCAGCGGCATGATGGAGGCGTCGATCACCCTCAGTCCTGCCACGCCCCGCACCCTGTAGAGGGGATTTGTGTTAGTGTACACACACATACACACACACACGTTTGTTACAATTAGCTGGCATAACAGACACTATGACAAGTCTTCTGACACATCCACATACTTGAGGTTGTGGTCGACGACGCTGTAATAATCGTTGACGGGACCCATCTTGCAGGAGCCGGCGAAGTGTATGGCGGAGCTGACCATGTGACGCAGGTAACACTCCCAGTAACTGTCTGACCCCTCCTTCAGCCCCTCACACCCCGGCAACACCTGTACACGATACTCACCTTACATACGCCACTAAAGAAAACTCACACCTCTTATCTGTATAATTATTATTTTATTGCAATTATTATCCTGCATCTGTTTTCTATCAGTAAATTATTCATCGTATCGTCATGACTGCGTGTGTTTGTATAAAAGCGCGGGCAAAGACAGGGTCATTCATTACCTTGTCGTGGAACCTGGCGCCGTGTTCCTCCCTCAGGGCCGATGTATTGCCCAGTGCCAAAGCGAACCTGATAGCTGCAGCAGCCAGCCAGGTGACACAACCATATTAATCATCATCATCATCATCATCATCATCATTATTCTAAACTATCAAACGCCCCACATTACCCTCACGCTAACAAGTCATCAACAGCAAGAACGTAAATGTATGGAAAAATATTACGCAAATGAGAATGATATACTGTAGTTGTGGATAGACAATAATGACGATTATGATATTTTAGAGAAGGAAAGATACATAGACTGGGAAGGCGAATAATGGAAAGAAACAATTATAACAGAAACAAATAATAATAATAATAATAATAATAATAATAATAATAATAATAATAATAATAATAATAATAATAATAATAATAATCACATGCCTCCTGTAATTACCTTTAATCAATGTCTTGACGTCATCAGGATGGCTGAGGTAGTTGGGGTCAATGAGAGGGGCATCCCGAGGGTGACCTGACCTGAGCCTCACCGTTCCTCGACTCTTGGGCCGGGTCAGGCTGGGGTAAGCATGGTACACTTTCTTCAGCTGCACCGGACCGAAGTACTGTGCTACAAGCTGGTGGTAATGGTGGCAGTGAGGTCAGTTGCGGTAGTGGTGATGGTGGTGAGGTCAGTAGTGGTGGTAGTGGTAGCCAGGTGAGTGGTGGTGGTGGCCAGGTGAGTAGTGGTAATCAGATTAGTGGCGGTGGTGGTACTTAGGTTAGTGGCGGTGGTGGTACTTAGGTTAGTGGCGGTGGTAGTACTTAGGTTAGTGGCGGTGGTAGTGGTGGTGGTGATACAGATGTCATACATAATTATAAATAAGATATAATAAGAATCAGTGTTAAAACAATCATCAATCTCAAGCCATGTCAGTAAGGAGGGGGGATACCCGCTTCACCTGGTGTTCTTACATCTTTCCTGAGGTTAACGGCAGTAGTAAGGGTGAGTCCCAGGTCGAAGACGCTTGGCAATGATGAGAAGAGGAACTGTATCTGTGGCCATAAAGGGTCGCCCTCTTTCGACGGGAGCCAGGCAACAGCCTCAAAGCCAAGGGGGACAGAGAGTGGACCTGTGAACGAGGAATGCGACGACGTAAATGTACGCTAGTGTTAGTTGCCTCTTACTGAACAAACTGAAGGGACTTTTCCCGATACCTGATACATTTCGATAAGTTTAAGTATTTCATTGTTTTTTGTTTTGTTTTATTACTTATATACAAATAGCAGTATAATGATGTAGATGTTATGAATGATTAAAATGGCTCCTTTCTTCTGATTCTGTCGAGAATTATCTCTGCGCCACGTCAAAAAACCTTTGATCTGATTAATTCTTCTTCGCGCAAACTGGACATTATAGACTCCCTGGTCCTGCTATTCATTGCATCCCATTACACACCTCTGGTGCTGTCGTCGACACTTACATTTTTCATTTGAATGTGTATATAGTGGCTCTGTCAACTGCGCAGTTTTAATTTTGTCTAGTATTAACTAATTTCTTATCAAAAGATGTTGAACCGGTCCCATTGATCACGGACATAAGTGAAAGTGGTTTGGCTAGAATATTAGGTTAAGTTAATCAACCCCTTTCAGTACGTTACAACCCTTTGAATATAATGTCCCTTCCCATGATTACGATGCTGTGATCCAGAGTAACTCAATTAGCGGACTGCGGTCGGGAAGCTTAGGTGCGGACTCCAGCATCTTTCTCTCTCTCTCTTATTTATCACCCCAGGGCCCTTCTTCAACAGGAGAGGGATGGATTTTTTTTACCCGCATGTTACTTTTCTACACGGCACTAGTTCAGTTTTTTAATTTATTTACAATGTTAACATGCAGTATTTTGAGATTATAAATGTATATAGCCGGATATACATCTTAAATGAAACGTTTCATCCGGATCTTTGCCACCCAGGAAATTTGTGTGACTGGAACTTCACATATAGTACACCTTTTCACATATACGTTGAGACACTGTTATATACCTATTTGACAAATTTCATAACCGAATGACAGAACACATATCGAATGACAATCTAAAATAACTGTTGGTGGTATGTCATTCTCCAATTGTTACATTCTCAAACTATATGTAGACTGTCGGTTTGTTGTTCACGGCTGTCAATTTCATAACTTATGTCAGTCATTTCCGTTAGCATGAACGAACAGTTATTTTAGATTGTCATTCGATATGTGTTCTGTCATTCGGTTATGAAATTTGTCAAATAGGTATATAACAGTGTCTCAACGTATATGTGAAAAGGTGTATTTACTATAAATTACCCTGACCCTTGAATACAATGAATTCTTCTCTTGAGTAAGACGTCATTGTATACAGTGGATTTAGTCAACGTATTCAAATGGTAAATAATGCGTTACGTGTACAGGCAATGATTAAACACAACTGTTAACATCAATGAGCTCACCCTGGCCGTTCGTAAGGTAGTTTTTTATGGAGCTGGGGGCCACGAGAGACAGTATATTCCCGGCGGAGTTCTTGTTGACAATCCAGGTGAGGCCATAGACCCCAGGGTGGTCGTGGAAGTTCTCGCCCACCCCGGCCACGTCCGCCACCACGGGGATCTGAGGATAGCAAGAGAGTGTTGCACCACCTGCCTACCAACCAACTGGTGTTGGTGGAGAACCATTTGACCGCCAGCCTCCCTGCTATTGGTCAGGATGTGGTTTAGTGAATCAAATCGTCCTTCACTGTACATTCTGCTTGTAACTGGGAACACAAATTATGAATACAAACACAAGATGACTATTTCTGAACATCGATAACAATTATATTCATTGTTATTCTTTTTATGTTTTGTGTCACTACCTTCAGCGCCTGTTACCAGTATATATACTCATGATACATCACATGTCAGTGTGTAGAGGCAACGTACAGGTGAAATAACTCACGTGGTGCTCCTGCAGGTGTTGTGAGGGGCCGACACCAGACAACATCAGTAACTTGGGAGACCCGACGGCGCCCGCTGACAGCACCACCTCCCTCCGTGCCAACGCCGTCCTCACCTGCAGCGGGAGTAACACAGATTTTGTTGTTCCACCTTCAGTAGACTAAACACTGCACTCTTTTTTTAGGTTTCATATATGTCATCATACATGTTAAGAACTTTGTGAGTGTGTGTGTGTGCGGTGGAGCCCAACATCAGGCAGACATGCTTACAGAGCTCCAAGAAGACCCCAACGGCGGTTTCGACGGAAAAGGTGACCACCATGGGAAACCAACGACTACACCGGCGGAAGAAGGCAATGCTTGATGGACAGGCTACTAAGGCGAAACCCAAAAACTGGGCTATCGGCAGCCCATTACAACTCCCCTTCTCCCCAGTCGTTGCAACACTTGCACCACTGGATCAGGAAAAGGGAGAGCCAAGATGTGTGGTTGCAGCCTGCGCTCCTGCCTCACCACATAAATCAACTCAAGCGCAGCCACCATCCAGCTCATCATACCTCTCATCATCATCAAACCCCTTTATACCAAAAGTCCTATGACGACTGACGAATGGCGATGGGGACAGGCAGATATGACTGCCGGGAATCTCTGGTCACAACTCTGCACATGGGCGGCACAGATAAGATTGTCGTTTATGTAACGGGATCTAGGCAGCAGTGCAATCCGGTCCTGTCTGTGTGCCTGAAGAGCCCTTGCGAGGAGCCACTCTGCTAACCCCACATGGGGAGGGGGCTAGAAAAGGTGTCCTAAACATAGCCTGCCTAAAGAGCCAACCTGACTGGGCAACCGCACCCAGTAGGGTCATCCTTATGTGGTCGAAAACTCAATTATAATCCCATATAAAAAAACAACAACTATACAACCTCTAATGGTCGCTGCATGGAATGTCAGGACCCTTCTGGATACTGGCACAAATGAGCGTCCTGAAAGAAGAACCTCCCTTGTGGCAAAGAGCTGGCTAGGTACAACATCGACATAGCAATCATTAGTGAGTCCCGGTTCCCAGACGAGGGTCAATTCACAGAACGGGGGTCTGGCTATACCTTCTTCTGGAAGGGTAAGCCTGCTGCGGAGAGAAACCACATTCATGGAGTTGGCTTTGCCATCCGCCAATGCATCCTACACAGGCTAACTGAAATGCCTGTTGGGAACAACGAGTGCCTCATAATGCTCTGGGTTCCACTGAATCACTCACGTCATGCCCTTTTAATCAGTGTATACGCCCCAACAATGGATGCAGAGGATGACATCAAGGAGGCCTTTTATGCAGACCTTGACAGAGTGTTAATCTCTATCCCCAGAGAAGATAAGGTTGTGCTCCTTGGTGACTTTAATGCCAGAGTTGGCAGAGATGCTGACATTTGGCAGGGAATCATAGGGAGAAATGGACTAGGCAAGTGTAATCCCAACGGCCTATACTCCTCAGCAAGTGTGCCGACAACAGTTGCAGATATTGACTATGAGGTAACAGTCACTGAATGCCGCATAGATCTGCGGCTCACCTAATTCAACACAGTTAGGGTAGCTACTTATGTATTAGGATATCTAATTTTAAGGTAATAAAATGGCGGCGAAGTGTGTCTATTGGGGGTGGATGGAGGCCCCGTTTAAAAAAGTAATAATAAAAAAAAAATAATAGTAGTAGTAGTTGTAGTAGTAGTAGTAGTAGTAGTAGTAGTAGTGTGTGTGTGTGTGTGTGTGTGTGTGTGTGTGTGTGTGTGTGCGCGTCACCCCAAGTACAGTACATCATTCAATAACTGGGAGCCGTCTCACACAACACACAGTACACCCACCTTCCCACGTTGCTCAAAGCGAACTCCCAGTGCTCGCTTATGCTCATCAAACAGAATCTGAAATAATACAAGTTATTTAGTACTTAACAGACTCACCACAGTTTATTGAGAGGACTTTTATTCATAAGCCGTTCAATATTAATTCACACTCTTGAAGTTCATGTTTCATAATGTTTACCTGTGTTGGATAATTGTTTTGTTCTGAAGCTTATCAGTAAATCATATTTGTAAGATTAGAATAGAAAATATTTTGTTTCCTAGTGACTATATTTGTCTTCCTCAATCTGTTCAAGACGATCATTTATTGGTTATAAAAACAAAAAATTAAACCATCGTCCTCAAAGGGTTACAACTTAAACCATATCACTTCAAGTGTTCATAATGTTGACAATATTTCCCAAAACAGTATTTGTCAGTCTTAATCGTCACTACTCTTAATGCGGTGAAGAACTTACCAAGGTTTTTTTATTGATTTAATAACAATCATGTTAAAAAGTGTGGACAAATCCCTGGGCCAGGAGTATACTATGGGAGTAGTATACATAAGGAGGAGTATACTTAGTAGGAGTGTACATGGAGAGGAGTAGGGAGAAGTATAATTAAGAGTGAGTATACCTAGGAAGGAATATACCTGTGAAGGAGTATACAGTAGTATACTCGGACAAGAGTATAATAGGACTGGAATATGTCACAGCAAAAGAATATTTAAGTAGTAAGAATATACCTGGCGAGAAATATACTTAACCTGGGACAACAGTATACTTAGAAGAGTAGTATGCCAAGAATAGCAATATACCTAGAGTAACAGTATACCTAGAACAACAGTATACCTAGAACAACAGTATACCTAGAACAGCAGTATACCTTAGTGACGTAGGCGTTGAAGGCGACGTGTAGGTTGGGTCGTGTAGAGGCGGGCTTGATGTAGACTTCAGCTGTGGAAGCCCGTCGGCCATTTTGAGTGGTGAACTGTAGTGAACTGAAACCTGTGATAGTGATGATGAGGAAATATTATAATTACGTCAAGTTTGCCTGAGTTTACCGGAGTCAACAGGTTACATTTTGTGAGTCAACAGGAGTTTGCCCTTCTTGTGTGAGTTAATAAGAGTTTACCTTTCATAAAATAGACGACGGAAGTTTACAGTTCATGTTTGACCTGTCACGTCTCGCCGCCACAATATTGGCGCGAAAACACGGACTCGGTGATCCCCGCCGGTCTATAGGCCTATCTGTCACCGAGAAGGTGCCATTAAGCAGTCAATCAGCGTCTTCGATCAAAACTTGACGTCACAAACCCGCGAGAGTTTTCCCACAAGTGAGGCGGATCCATATAAGACTTTGTTCGCCTGCCTCCACAGCCTCCACCTCACTCACTCCCCTCCTCCCTTCAACAGCATGTGTGGAATCCTCGACTCTCCAGCGCCAGTCTGAGCCTCGTTTCAGCTGCCTTACTGCTAAGAGATCTTTGGGTGTTTTACCTTTAAAGTCGAAATGGAATCCGGTCATTTCGCCCACACTATAGAGTCGGTTCGCCCACAAGTCATTTCGCCCACACTATGGAGTCGGTTCGCCCACACCTGTTTTGTTACCTGCTTTATTTAGGCTAAGTATTGTATCAATGTAAAGAACTGAACTTCAATAAAGTTTTCGAAACTATGAAAATATCGTATGTAGGTTTCGTAATTTTTAAGGTCCAGCGGATTTATTCAGTCAATGTCAAGATGGCAGACTGTCAAGATTATTGCATTCAATGCAATGTGCCTGCACGGGCACGGCAAGAAGATCTACAGTGCGACGAGTGTGGGAAGTGGCAGCACAGGAAATGTGATACTTGTGTACCTCGAGCTGAGTACCGGGAAGCTGTTAAATCCGGTCATTCCATAGACTGGAGTTACAATTCGTGCACCGACAGTATCATGCCAGTATCAGACATGATTATCCCCGCCGTGGAGAGCACCAGGACTGAAGGTATCACTTTAATCCAGACGTTTTGTACAATATAATTTGTGTACAATGTAATTTCTTCGTAGTTTAACTGAACATACATGGTAATGGAACATTGCTTTATTACTTACTAGACACAAAGGAACCAGTTCCCCTTCCAATGGAACTAGAGTCTTCAATTGAAAATCCGCCCATACGAGACACTAACGAGCAACCAGAGTGTGATGTTACGTTGAAGGTCGTGGAGGAGGGTACAAAACACGGTCGAGTCAAGCTCATTGACAGCATAGAGTACACATATAACGTAAAAATGCGGCGGCCTAATGCAACATATTGGCAGTGTACTGTCTGCCCGAAAGCTAACCCGTGCAAGACCAAACATCTTAAATCCACTCTAAGTTACTTCTATGATTGACATTTTAAAACGTTTTAGTTTGTGTATTTTAATAGCTTTTTATATTTGAAAGTCACCGAATAAACAACCAGACAGTTAATTTGTATATATTACATTGTTATCCAGTACATGAATAAACATAAATAAACTTGACAAAGTGTGGGCGAACTGACTTCAGGTGTGGGCCAACCGACTCCTAAGTGTGGGCGAACTGACTTCAGGTGTGGGCCAACCGACTCCTAAGTGCGGGCGAATAAAATTCTAAATGTGGGCGAATGGACTTGTGGGCGAATTGACCGTAAGCCGTCTAAATTATATGTTCAGTCTTAGCATATATGTGCAACTTAGGTGATACTTATCACTCAGGTGCTCATTATGTGACTTACGTGTTCCAACTAGTGTCTACTTTGTCATTTATTACTTTAAATTCTGGTGTATTTGACCATCCCTGACGTAGGGCCGGCATCGTGTCGTAACCAAGCCTATCCAGTTGTTGAAATTTGTATACATATTAGTATTAAGATAAACTATGAGCGTGATAGCTAAGATTTACTATTACTATTCTGATACTCCACTGCAACACACTACTACTTACTTCACGAGAAAAACTTCTAGTTGACATCTTTCATAAGTATTGGACTAAGTATTCCTTGGAGGCTCTGAGTAAACCTTAAACTCTTAACTTGAGGTTTTTAGTACGTGACAGAGCCATCTGTTTACCGTTCGTGTGGGATTCAATACAAGTTTACCGTTTGTGATTCAACAGGAAGTTAAGGAAGTCCGTTGGTTAAAGGGGTTAAGGAGGCCCATTTGCTTAAGGAGCCCATTTTATTAAGGGGTTTGAGGAGGTCCGTGGGTAATGGGGTTAATGGGGTCCGTGGGTAATGGTGTTAATGGGGTCTGTGGGTAATGGGGTTAATGGGGTCCGTGGGTAAGGGGTTTAATGGGGTCCGTGGGTAAGGGGTTTAATGGGGTCCGTGGGTAAGGGGTTTAATGGGGTCTGTGACTCTGTGGGTTAAGGGGTATAATGAGGTAAGTGGGTAATATGCTATGTACCCGCCTCATGTGTGGTTACAAAAAGTAGTAGAAGGCGAGCCGCAAAAACTGACTCTTACTTCCCCAGTCACTGACCATCTCCATTTCTCAGAGCCAATGGGAGTTTGATCACATCACCGGATACACAGTTCCTTGTATGTCTGTGCTTCTGGGTGTCATGTCACTGTGAGTCCCGGGGAAGTGATGCTCATAGAGAATGTCGTCAGGTGGGAAAGGAGAGAGAAGAAGAGAAAAGCGGGGAGGAGAAGGGGAAAAAGGGGGGAGGTAAAAAAGAAGGAGGAAATGAAGGTTGTACTCGTCTCTCTGTAAAATGTCAATAGATTATCCTCAAGATATGTAAGCTAAGGTGTTTTATTTTTCAAAGTGAGGCCAGAAACATGATCAGAGCCAATCTTATTTCCATTTAAATAACTGAGTATTATAACAACAGAAAGTAATATTGTTAACTGCTATAATTAGGTTAGATAGTATCGTGGTCAATCACTATAATTAAACCACACGCTCACTACGACCTCACGCGCCATTTAACACACTCACTTTAAGCAAGAAATCGTGTAAAACTCGTTGACCTGTTTTCCCGATGACGTTGTCTGGATCTGTTAAGTAATGCTGAGGTTATGCCACGTCGGGTGGAGCCCCTGGACCATGGTGTGAGGTCTATAGAAGAGATCTACAATGTGTGTGGTGTTGCAATTATGTGAAAAAAATCGTAATTGGTGGTAATTGGATCTACTCTGTATATCAATTCCAAGCGATTCGTGTTTTTATTCTCTCTGAAACTCTAAACGACGCGAGTGTGAAGAGAGAAGAGCGTAAGAAACTCCGGATGAGCTTGAAGTAAAGGAGAGAAATTTCAAGGAACAAAGAGGCCGGATTCTGTTGGGTTGTATACAAGGAGACAATAGTAAGGTGACAGAAGTTATGACATCACAAGACAAGGGTTACTGCCACTTAAACAATTTAGGCAAGTGATCTCTGAGCTGATACACACAATGAACTTTAATGTTTTATGCTGTTTATTTAACCTTTCCCATAAAAAAAATCCGAGCAAGTATATTTCCCCCCAAAACTTGTCAGGGTAAGTAAAAAAAGAAAATATACAAGCAAATAAATTTAAAAAATCACCCTTGCCCGAGTTAAGTAAATGATTCACTTAAAGAAAATAGAGAGACGAAGAATTATATAAAACGAAGTGAGTAAAAAAAAAAAGCATATAAATTCAAAAGTAATGTAGACAGGCCACAGAAGATGATCTAGAAAGGAAATGCAAGTAGATGGAAGGTGATGACAGATGGCATAACTGTAGGGAAATGTATAGAAAGTTTAAACAAATGAACCAGAAAAAAATTAAATAACTTTGGGGTGGAACTCTTAAAAGTAAAGACAATAAGATCCTATTTGAGACAGAAAAGATAAAAAAGAGAGATGGGCAGAGTAAGTCGAAGAACTATGTAATGATAAGGATAGAGTAGACGTAAGAAGCGAAAACGAAATAAAAATCGAACCACCAATTCTAGAAACAGAAGTTGGGACAGCTGTGAGCAAAATAAAAATTAATAAAGATTGTGGGGTTGATCAGCTTCCAGAAGAATTTATAAAACAAATGGGTATGAATGGGCTAATATATTTGACTCAGATATGTGGACACTTTCAGCAGACACCAGAAAGAGGTTAGAGGCCTTTGAAACGTGGTCTTATACGCTTATGTTAAGAATAAGTTACACTGACAGGAAAACAAATGAAGAAGTACTGTGATTAGCAAAAACTTGAAGAGAAATAATTGAAATGTACAGAAAAAGAAAAATTAGATACTTTGGTCATATAAATAGGGATGAGGGGATAATAACAGAAATATTAATGGGTAAAGTTGAGGGTAGGAGGACCAGGGGAAGGCAGAGACTGGGATGGAAGAATGGAATTAAAAACTGGACCCCAAGAGAGATACAAAACCTTGGAGATTTGGTAAAAACAGCCCGAGAACGTTTAGAGTGGAGGACTGGGGTCGCCAACCCTCAAATAATGAGGATGGTACTCTGATTGATTGATTGGCAGTGATAATGATACTGATAGTGTGTCAGTGTTAGCACTACTACAAGTGTGGTACAGTACAGTGTTAGCACTACTACAAGTGTGGTACAGTACAGTGTTAGCACTACTACAAGTGAGGTACAGTACAGTGTTAGCACTACTACATGTGTGGTACAGTACAGTGTTAGCACTACTACAAGTGAGGTACAGTACAGTGTTAGCACTACTACAAGTGTGGTGCAGTGTTAGCACTACTACAAGTGTGGTACAGTGTTAGCACTACTACAAGTGTGGTACAGTGTTAGCACTACTACAAGTGTGGTACAGTACAGTGTTAGTACAAGTGTGGTGCAGTACAAGTGTGGTGCAGTGTTAGCACTACTACAACTGTGGTACAGTGTTAGCACTACTACAAGTGTGGTACAGTACAGTGTTAGCACTACTAGTGTGGCACTACTACAAATTGTGGTACAGTGTTAGCACTACTACAAGTGTGGTACAGTGTTAGCACTACTACAAGTGTGGTGCAGTGTTAGCACTACTACAACTGTGGTACAGTGTTAGCACTACTACAAGTGTGGTACAGTACAGTGTCAGCACTACTACAAGTGTGTACAGTACAGTGTTAGCACTACTACAAGTGTGTACAGTACAGTGTTAGCACTACTACAAGTGTGGTGCAGTACAGTTAGCACTACTACAAGTGTGTACAGTGTTAGCACTACTACAAGTGTGGTACAGTACAGTGTTAGCACTACTACAAGTGTGGTACAGTACAGTGTTAGCACTACTACAAGTACAGTGTGTGCTACTACAGTACAGTGTGTCAGCACTACTACAAGTGTGGTACAGTACAGTGTTAGCACTACTACAAGTGTGGTACAGTACAGTGTTAGCACTACTACAAGTGTGGTACAGTACAGTGTTAGCACTACTACAAGTGTGGTACAGTACAGTGTTAGCGCTACTACAAGTGTGGTACAGTACAGTGTTAGCACTACTACAAGTGTGGTACAGTACAGTGTCAGCACTACTACAAGTGTGGTACAGTACAGTGTTAGCGCTACTACAAGTGTGGTACAGTACAGTGTTAGCGCTACTATCAGGATGAAACAGCGATTTCATCTCTCTAAAAGCCTTTCACTTGCCCTTACCAATCTGTTCTGGTCCGTTGTAGTCGATGAGGTTGTAGCCCAGCTGCTGACCCGCTTTCAGGATCCCTCTGGATACGGGCTCGCTGTAGCTCTGCTCTTCCACCGTCAGAGGTCCGCCTCGACCGTGGTACACAGCTGCTCCCCAGATACAAAACGGTGTTTTTAAGTCTTTGAAAAACCTGTATTATCGTTATTTGATGTTGCTTGGGAGAGAGAGAGAGAGAGAGAAATAATTGTTGTTGATCTCAGGGTGAACTCTTCACTAACCTGTATCAGCATTATGGGTTCCTCTGTAGTCCTCCGCCTTCTTGAAGTACTTGAGGGCGTCCTTGTACCGCCAGCCAGGGTTGCCCATCGCCTCCCAGTTGTCGAAATCCCGCCTGTTGCCACGGACGTACAGTAGCCAGTTTATGGAAGAGCCGCCGCCCAGGACACGACCCAAAGGGGTAGGGCTCTTCTGTAATAAATAGATCACTTGAAGATTCGTCCCCCAGGTTATTTCACCGGAAGATTAACCATCCTAACCTAACATTTGTCAATTAGTAGACATAATTAATACACTGTATACGTCCATAAAAACACATGTGAGCCAAACTGCCAAAGAAAACTACACTACACTACATAGATCTATGAACGTCTCCTCACAGTTCTTTTGTAAACAGTCAGCACAGCTAAATCTGGATCTAACTGAGCACCTTCCTCACCACCATCAATTTCTCATGTACTCACGTTATCGTTGTAGCCTCTCAGTCCAAAAGATTGCGGTACTGTTCTGTAGTTCCAGTCAACGTCGCTGCGATCGAGGTTGATGCTGAATGCCGGAACGACACTCTCAGGGGGCGGTGGTCCTCCAGCCTCCAGCAGCAACACCCGCCACTCCGCCACCTCGGACAGACGCGACGCCAACACGCCTCCCGCCGACCCTGACCCAACTGTCCACACAAACATTGGGTTATAGCAAGCATGTCAAGTACAAAACATAAGGGAACTATTTCATTAATATGTTATCATAAATATAATATCCTTTCATACATATGAGACCCCGAATTACTTGAGCGAATCTCGAAACTGCTTCTCTACCCAAAGATTACACTTGTATCTCACTTAGGTTTGGCACAGCTTCGAAAAGGAGTACAAGGGAACTTTCTTTTTTACGTGACAGTAAATTTAGTCACCGTAAATATGACCAATACTATGTAATTAATCACTTTCTCTCGATCGTCCGGAAAACCAAGTCTAGTTTATAGTTGTAAAGAAGAATCTGTTATGTAGGGTCTTATAATTTAACCTTGTACACTGTCACCAGCTCCAATATACTGTAATGTGTGAGCAATGTAGAGTTTCGTGACCTTAATCATCCTAGAGGAAGAGTTTGTGATACAGTTGTGTGTTGATAGATGATGAGTCTTACAACCACGTCACCCACCACCAGCATGTCATCCACGTCACCCATCCACCACCACTAACAAGTCATCCACGTCACCCGTCCACGTCACCCACCACCAGCATGTCATCCACGTCACCCATCCACCACCACTAACAAGTCATCCACGTCACCCGTCCACGTCACCCTCCACCACCAAGTCATCCACACTTACGGTCAGAGATATTTATTAACCAGTTCAGTATAAGCTATTTCCTTCTTGTCTTCCCAAACAGGTGGTACAATACGTAGTGGCTAGACAAGTGTATGACATTGACCTTATTGTTTATCTTCGTTTATTTGCCTCCACACTGTCGAGATACAAGTTTTGTATACATTTCCTGTGTATGTATATTGTGTATCTGCTTTGTCTGTACACATATTGAATCTATATGTAATTGTATGACGATTTTACTGAATAAAACTGAACTGAACGGAACTAGAGTGTTTCTTCTCAGAGGCTGTGATGAAGAAAGAGAAGTTCACTTGATCGTATAGGCCTCATCACAACACCGTCACCACTTCCAGCACAACACTGTCACCAGCATCACAACACTGTCATCATCATCACAACAGTGTCACCACCACCACAACACTCACCATCACCACAACACTCACCATTACCACAACATACCAGGTGACGAGGAGTATCAGTGGCTGTAACTTACCGACGATGAAGTCGTACTGGAGTAAGAGGTCGTCGGAGGCGTCGTAGTCGTGTCGTGGCGTCCCAGGGAAGAGCACCAAAAGCAGGAGCCGCAGCATCCCATTCAAGGTCCCCCGGGTTAAGTGTAATAGCTGCCTCGCCATCTTCTCTGGAGGTTAAGGTAGGTTAGGTTAGGTTCTGCGTTCTTAGTAAATAGAGTTATATGGATGCTCTTATTTACTCAACATACTATAGTGTTTTGCCTCTTGTCCTCACTCTGTCAAGTTAGCCAGCTACTGTTACAACCCGACAAATTTATCCTGCTGTCATTACCACTCAGCACGTCATATGTTCCTGTGCTATACTGTATCTTACACACACACGCACACACACACACGCACACACACACACACACACACGACCACCACCACCACTCTACTTACACTGACACACACACACACACGACCACTACCACCACTCTACTTACACTGACACACACACACACACTGACACATACACACACAACCACCATCACCACTCTACTTACAGTACACTGGCACATACACACACGACCACCACCACTCTACTACACTGGCACATACACACGACCACCACCACCACTCTACTTACACTGGCACATACACACGACCACTACCACCACTCTACTTACACTGGCACATACACACGACCACCACCACTCTACACCTGGCGCACACACGACCACTACCACCACTCTACTTACACTGACACACACACACACACAGCCACCATCACCACTCTACTTACAGTACACTGACACACACACACAACCACCATCACCACTCTGCCACAGTACACTGGCACATACACACACGACCACTACCACCACTCTACTTACACTGACACACACACACGACCACTACCACCACTCTACTTACACTGACACACACACACGACCACTACCACCACTCTACTTACACTGACACACACACCACTACCACCACTCTACTACACTGACACACACACACGACCACCTACCACCACTCTACTTACACTGGCACATACACGACCATCACCACCACTCTACTTACACTGATACACGACCACCACCACCACTTACACTGACACATACACACACCACTACCACCACTCTGACTGACACACACACACGACCACTACCACCACTCTACTTACACTGACACACACACACGACCACTACCACCACTCTACTTACACTGACACACACACACGACCACTACCACCACTTACTTACACTGGCATACACACACGACCACCACCACCACTACTCTACTCTACTTACACTGACACACGACCACTACCACCACTCTACTTACACTGGCACACACACACCACTACCACCACTCTACTTACACTGACACACACGACCACTACCACCACTCTACTTACACACATACACGACCTACCACCACTCTACTCTACACTGCACATACACACACGACCACTACCACCACTCTTGACACACACACGACCACCACCACCACTCTACTTACTGACACACACACGACCACTACCACCACTCTACTTACACTGGCACATACACACACGACCACTACCACCACTCTACTTACTGACACACACACACGACCATCACCACCACCTACTTACACTGGCACATACACAGACCACTACCACCTCTCTTACACTGACACACACACACGACCACTACCACTCTGCCACACTGGCACACACACACGACCACTACCACCACTCTACTTACACTGACACACACACACGACCATCACCACCACTCTACTTACACTGGCACATACACACACGACCACTACCACCACTCTACTTGCACTGACACACACACACGACCACCACCACCACTCTACTTACACTGACACACACACACGACTACCACCACTCTACTTACACTGGCACATACACACACGACCACTCACACCACTCTCTACACTGACACACACACACGACCATCACCACCACTCTTGGCACACACACGACCACTACCACACTCTACTTACACTGGCACACACACATACCACTACCACCACTCTCTTTACACTGGCACATACACACGACCACCACCCTCTACTTACACTGACACACACGACCACACCACCACTTGGCACATACACACACGACCACCACCACCACTTACTGACACACACACACACGACCATCACCACCACTCTACTTACACTGGCACATACACACACGACCACTACCACCACTTACTTACACTGACACACACACGACCACTACCACCACTCTACTTACACTGGCACATACACACGACCACTACCACCACTCTGACACTGACACACACACACACACCACCACTCTACACTGGCACATACACACACGACCACTACCACCACTCTCACACACACTTACACACACGACCACTACCACCACTCTACTTACACTGACACACACACACACACTACCACCCACTCTACTTACACTGGCACATACACACACGACCACTACCACCACTCTACTACACTGACACACACACCACACCACCACTTACCACTCACTCTACACACTGACACACACACACACACGACCACTACCACCACTACTACCACTACACACACGACCACTACCACCACTCTACTTACACTGACACACACACACCACACCACTCTACTTACACTGACACACGACCACCACCACCACTCTACTTACACTGGCACATACACACACGACCATCACCACCACTCTACTTACACTGACACACACACACGACCACTACCACCACTCTACTTACACTGGCACATACACACACGACCACTCACCACCACTCTACTTACACTGACACACACACACACGACCACTACCACCACTCCTTACACTTACACACACACACCACTACACCACTCTACTTACACTGGCACATACACACACTACCACCACTCTATTTACACTGACACACACACACGACCACTACCACCACTCTACTTACACTGACACACACACGACCATCACCACCACTCTACTTACACACACACCTCACCACCACTCTACTTACACTGCACAACACATACACGACCACTACCACCACTTACACTGGCACATACTACCACTCTACTTACACTGACACACACACGACCACTACCACCACCACACTGGCACATACACACACGACCACTACCACCACTACTTACACTGGCACATACACACACGACCACTACCACCACTCTTTACACTGACACACACACACACCATACCACCACTCTACTTACACTGGCACATACACACACGATACCACCACTCACACACTGACACATACACACACGACCACTACCACCACTCTACTTACACTGACACATACACACACAACCATCACCACCACTCTACTTACACTGGCACATACACACGACCACTACCACCACTCTACTTACACTGACACACACACCACTACCACCACCACTCTTGGCACCACACCACCACCACCACCTACACACTGGCACATACACACACGACCACTCACCACCACCTACTTACACTGACACACACACACACCATCACCACCACCTACTTACACTGCACATACACACACACCACTACCACCACTCTACTTACACTGACACATACACACACCACCACCACTCTACTTACACTGACACATACACACACACCACCACTCTACTTACACATCACACACGACATCACCACCACTCTACTTACACTGACACATACACACACGACCATCACCACCACTCTACTTTACACTGACACATACACACACAACCATCACCACCACTCTACTTACACTGGCACATACACACACGACCACTACCACCACTCTACTTACACTGACACACACACACACAACCATCACCACCACTCTACTTACACTGACACATACACACGACCACTCACCACCACTTGACACTGACACACACACACCGACCATCACCACCACTCTACTTACACTGACACATACACACACAACCATCACCACCACTCTACTTACACTGGCACATACACACACGACCACCACCACCACTCTACTTACACTGACACACACAACTCGTTCCTCCAATAGACCACTGACCAAACTCAACCCCCCCCCCCTCCTAGTAACCAGTTCCGCTCACCGAAAAAACATGATGTTCATATTAATAAAAAGTCTTAAAATCTGAATGATGTAACCGGACACACACACACACACACACACACACGCACACATTAATACCAAAATAGTTCTCCCATTGCAACTTTCCTGTAGTTAAGAACACATAATAATACAATAACAATTCACAAAGATAAAAAAAAGGGTACAAAAATATATTTATTATATTACATCAACTACAAACTATTTTTTTTATTACATAATCAAACTACAGAAGTAATGCAAAACAAAAATGAAAGTTCCAATGTAACATTTTACTATATATAACAAAAAATTTAACCTATATTAGTTTCACTATAATTATATTGACGATGTGAGATAAGACATGTACAGTAGAGTGAGTGAGAGTATGAGGCAGACATGTAGAGTGCGTGAGAGTATGAGGCAGACATGTAGAGTGCGTGAGAGTATGGGGCAGACATGTAGAGTGCGTGAGAGTATGAGGCAGACATGTAGAGTGCGTGAGAGTATGAGGCAGACATGTAGAGTGTATGAGAGTATGAGGCAGACATGTAGAGTGTGCGTGAGAGTATGAGGCAGATATGTAGAGTGCGTGAGAGTATGAGGCAGACATGTAGGCGTGAGAGTATGAGGCAGACATGTAGAGTGCGTGAGAGTATGAGGCAGACATGTAGAGTGCGTGAGAGTATGAGGCAGACATGTAGATGAGTGGCAGACATGTAGAGTGCGTGAGAGTATGAGGCAGACATGTAGAGTGCGTGAGAGTATGAGGCAGACATGTAGAGTGCGTGAGAGTATGAGGCAGACATGTAGAGTGCGTGAGAGTATGAGGCAGACATGTAGAGTGCGTGAGAGTATGAGGCAGACATGTAGAGTGTGTGAGAGTATGAGGCAGACATGTAGAGTGCGTGAGAGTATGAGTCAGACATGTAGAGTGCGTGAGAGTATGAGGCAGACATGTAGAGTGCGTGAGAGTGTGAGGCAGACATGTAGAGTGCTTGAGAGTATAAGGGAGGGTGAGGTGTGAGGGAGAGTGAGGCGTTAGGGAGGTGTAAGGGAGAGTGAGGTGAGAGGGAGGAGTGAGGCGTAAGGGAAGTGTGAGGGATGCGTGGGGGAGAATGAGTTATGAGGGATAGTGAGGCGTGAAGGGGGAGTGAGGTGTTAGGGAGAGTGAGGTGTGAGGTGTGAGAGAGTGAGAGCTTGATTAAGGTAGTGTGAGGAGTAAGGGAGGAAGATTTACACAGTCACTCAACAGTGAAGATAAACTTACCCCTCTAACTGGTGGAGTGAGACTGTAAGTAACTGGGTCGGTTAAGCTGCAGTAGAGAGGTACCTTGACTGAGGCAAAACATGGTATCGAAACTTCATTATGACTCTCTGATGATCCTCACTCAAAGGGAAAATCAAAATTAGTAATATTTGCAGGTGTGGACACAGGTTACAGGTTGGAGTCATAGTACAGGTGTGGACATACGCTACAGGTGTGGACACAGGCTACAGGTGTGGAGTCAGAGAAAAGGTGTGCAGGTGTAGAGTCAGGGTAAAGGTGTGGACACAGGCTGCAGGTGTGGAGTTAGGTACAGGTGTAGTCAGGATAAACGTGTAGATACAGGCTACAGATGTAGAGTCAGGGTAAAGGTGTAGACAGGCTGCAGGTTGTAGAGTCAGGCTACAGGTGTGTACCCAGGCTACAGGTGTGGATCCAGGCTACAGGTGTGGACCCACGCTACAGGTGTGGTGTCAGGATAAAGGTGTAGAGACAAGCCACAGGTGTGAGTCAGAACACAGGTGTGTATCTAGGCTTCAGGTATGGACCTAGGCTACAGGTGTGGACCCAGAACACACATGTGGACCCATGCTACAAGTGTGGACCCCACACTACAGATATGAGCTCAGACTACAGGAGTGGACCTAAACTACAGGTTTGGACCTAGGCTACAGGTGTGAACCTAAGCTACAGGTGTGGACCTAATCTACAGGTTTTGGACCCAGGCTACAAAAATGGACCTAAGAATATACAGGTTATGTGTAAGTCTAATCATCAGTTTCTTCCCTGACCTATAGCGTAACCTGATAACCCACACTAGTAGTAAGCAGTTACCAAACAGGGAGGTACTACTGCCTGGGAGGATATTGGAAGCATAAAGTGTTGACTAATGGTAGACCCTGTTGCCATATGAAATCACAAAATTGTGACCAAGTCCCAAGTTGCTGATCTGCCTCATTTACACACAATTGCAGGGTTTCAATTGTATCTCTCACTCTTGATTTTTTCATTTTGTATTTACTGTATTATTATTTTTTATTATAATTGCATTTATTTTTATAATTATTATTTTTCTGACGGGGCATCCTCCACTCAGGCGGAACTAATAGCCCTCCTTGCTGCCCTTCTCGCTGAGGAAGAAGCAGATGGTTTCTGCCCCTTGCTTGTCTGCTGCGATTCCAGGCCTGCTCTCAACGGGATTGCATTTGGATCAGGGGAAAATAAGGACCTCATCCTCCGAATACGAGGATTAACATCCACACTTCAGGATGCAGGCCATCCTGTGACATTCCTATGGATACCCAGTCATGTCGGTATCTTGGGGAATGAGGCAGCAGATGGCCTTGCCAAGACTGGCTGCAACAAGGCCCACACCTGACTACGTTGTTCCTCGAACACTTTTACAGCCCAGGACCCAAATTCGCCGCAAACAGAGAGAAGCTCGGGAAGCAGCCATCCCCCTGGACTCCCCGCCCACCTGGTACGATGTCCTCCGTAAACTTCCTGACCTCTCGTACGTCTATGGGAAAGGGCCGCGGAAAGGGGACGTGATTGCTGCCCGTATCACCATTGGGTCTGACTTTGCTTGGGAGATTGGTATCCTCGCATCCCCTGAGCAACGCTCTTGTGCATTATGCAGAAGACCCGACAGCAGCACCCTTAACCACTACCTCCTAAGATGTCCCCACACACAACGCTTCCATGACTCCTGCTGGACCACCACTCCACGACCCCCTGACAGAGACACGATGATCCTCCCCATACTGGCCAGATATCTTGTAAAAAACATTGATTATGTGTTAAAGGAATATCCTTCCTTCCTTAGGCTTTAGCAAGCCCCTTTATAATATTTATGCTGTATATACTTGTCACACTTGCCAGATGCTTCTGGTGTCATTGTACAGGGGTACCTAGTGACAGCACTAGGATCCCGCTTCCTCTATCAAGGAATAAACAATTGAAATTGAAATTGAAAATTGAATTATTATTATTATTATTATTATTATTACTATTATTATTATTATATTTTCTCCCCACGGGCCCGATGTGGGTCAGTGACTTGTGCCCGGGTGGGTTAATCCCCGTAAAAAAAAAGTATCAAAAACACCTAAGGCAAAAAAAAAAAAAAAGGAAAAAAACATGTCGCCGGATTTGCAGTTGAGTGGTGACGGTGACGAGCAAAAGAATTCGAATAAATTAAGTATTTATCTATCATTCCACCACTTACCAGCTTACTAGCAGTTCGAGCAGTTGGGCTGGTTTTTTTTTCTTTTCTCCCGTGTTAGAATGAAAAGAAATTCGAGTACCCAGAGAAAACCTGTTTTATTTGGTTGGGTCACACTGGACAACACTCTTCTCACATGTGTCCGAGCCAAGCAAGAGTTGAACCCATAACATAGTTTGAGAGAGACACCCCATGCCTTCTTTTTTTTGGGAAGGAGGAACCCGTTTGGTATAAAGAGAATGATTGCATTACATCAGAAAGGAGCAAAAGATCAAGAAATAATGCCACACTGACACAGATCAAGATGGAGGTAAACGACATTTAAGAAAAGATAAAAACAACCATGATAAAAAAATGCTGCTCCTGATTAGAAAGTTGGCAAAACGGGAAGAATGTGCTTAACTTTAGAGCTACACTTATGATGAAACTGAGACTATGTGGGGAATACACCCCAGCTTATTTCACCAAAAGATCAACCACCCAAACACTAATCTAACTTAACCAAACCTAACTGAATATTAACTACCCTTATGCAACATGTTGGGTTGGGTTAGGTTAGTTTAAGGTTGATTAACATTAGGTTAAGTTATATTACCATTACGGTGGCTAATCTTCAAGAAAAATAAGCTGAAGGTATTTAACCTTTAGAATCGGTTAGATTTTTTTTTTTTTTCGGACAACGGGGATTATCTGTTCCCGGCATTGTGATGATACATTCCAAGTTATTCCATTAACGTCTGAGTTTTTTAGCCCACATATTGTGTTTCTAATAAGACATCAGTGGCCTGAAAGAGTTTGTTAAGTTGATTATAGACTTGCATACCTAGTACAGTAGTTCGGATGCGTTTATAAAGTAAGTGCAAATGAATGTACCGCCCAAATAATTTACAAGTCAGGAAATTTATTTTGTCGTGATGTAAGAAACTTTATCTCCTAAACTAAGATTTATTTAGTTCCTAAAGTGAATAGGAAATTAACTCATAGTAAAATAACAAATTTACCAAATATAAACAATCTTAGTTTGTTGTTCAGGAGATCAACCATTTAATGCCTAAGATATTCTCGTGTGAAAATGGTCACATGATGACACAATGTAGCGAGGCCAGACTTGCCATGTAGGAGTAGACTGGCTGCCTTATACTTTTTTGAAGTTCTAGAACCTTCACACAATCAACATGCATCTGCATTAGATAATTTCTTGAGTGTATAAGAATAAAAGAAGAAGAATCATCATACAAACATCTAATTTTCAATGGTCTTAGGCTCAGTGGTCTCAACTCTGTCACTGTTTGACAGCTAAGCTGTCTTCACATAAGTGGCAGGAGCAATTCCAGGTTTTGACAAAGAGGTGGAATCAACCTCAATAGATAAGAGTTGGCCAGCAAGTGGTAAAAGCACAAACCTCTTCCAGAATTACAAGAAAATTTAGATCCTCTAAGGAGCATTCTTTGCATTTTAAGAGTGAAAACTGAAGGTTTTACAAGTGGTTATTCTGATAGTTTCCTTTCATCTTTTACATAATTTGTAAATTTGACAATAGGAAACTGCATTCTGGTAATTCAGAGAAAAACTCCAAGGCAATAATTAAGTAATTTATTGAGCTACATTTATGGATACATACAAGTTATCAAACACTAACAGAAACACATACAAGTTATCAAACACTAACAGAAATACATACAAGTTATCAAACACTAACAGAAATACTATATTAATAAGGATGACCAACAACTGGTCTTATGCTAAGTCACTGCAGCTGGTCAGGTTGGGTGAGACAATGTGGGCCAGGCAAAATGTTCTCAGTAAAGGATTAAGTCAATTAGGATTGGCATCTATAAAGCTGACTGATGCATCTAATGAAATAGAAATAAAATACTAATACTGTACCTGTACGTACAGTAGACCTTCGACATAACACGAGAATGGGATAAAAAATGGTCACAAAATATACAGTACTGTAGAATCACAATACAGTATATAATTCTATCTATTTCACTAAGAAATATATCTGTACAGTATACAGTAGGGTATGGACCACAGCCCCAACAAATACACCAAAAAATTCCTTTGAGACAACACTTCAAGAAAAAAATCTTGAACAAATTATAACTCGCCTTGAGTCACAACAACTGCTTCCTGGACAACAGTCATTTAGACTCAAGTTGAGTGATGGACCAATAGAACTTGGGGTGTCGTGAATCATGCGTGATCTGCGTAGATGCTGCTGGTCAGTGCTGGCAGACGACATGCCCGTGCTGCCATCTATTAAGGGCAAGAGAAACTTATTTAATGATCTTATACTAAAGATCACAACTTCAAGTTAAAGTAGCCACAAGTAAAGGAAATTATTAGCGTCAACTTCGTTGGAGTAAGAGCTGTGAACCAGTGATTATTGTGAACTGTAGTAATAATCTACCAAAGAATGTTGCGACAGTAAGAGTTATGAACTGTTGTAATAACTTACTAGAGAATGTTGTGACAGTAAAGGCAGTGTCACACTGGCATTCTTTCGTTGATTTTTTTTAACTTTCAGAAAATCTTCAAACTTTTTGCTGTACACCGTCACACACGCGTTTAGCACCAACTTGCCAGTTTCCCTCGTTCGACAACTGTCAACAAACAAGATGGATCCAACTGATGAGGAAAGCGCAGTAATTCTACGCCTTTTTTGGTGTATGAAGAGTCCTAGTGATCCCAGAGACAGATGCACTGCCTTATCTGGTCCACCAAGAACTCCTCGGAGAGGCGTGTCCATACTTGGGAAATGATTTTATCTGTTGGCTCCGTCATGTTGTTGTTATTCCGCAGGGTCAAAATGTAAACAACAAACAATATTTTCTTATCCTTTTAAAATCACGAAATTAAACATTATACCTGTAAAGAGTAATGTTGGGAAGAAGAGTCATAATTACTTCATAATAATTTTAGCTTTATATTTTAAGTAGAAATTAGTTAATTTTTATAACTATTTGTAGTATCAATTATAGATCTTGATTGACTCTGGTAAGTTGTCGTATCAGTTGTCAGTGCAGACGGTCTGTACCGTTTGACAACAGCCAGCGACAAAGCCGACAATTCGTGAAAAAAGTCGACAGTAATGAAAAAGTTAACAATAGAAATGCTAGTGTAATGCCACCTTATGAGTTGTGATCCTGTGAGTGTTGTGACAGTAAGAGTTGTGAACAAGTAAATGTAACAGTAAAAGTTGTTAACTCTTGTAATAAACCCCAGATACTGTTATAACAATAAGAGTTGTGAACTGTTGTAATAACTTGCCAGAGAAAATTATAACAGAACGAGCTGTGAACTGTAGTAATAACTTGCCAGAAAATGTTGTGACAGCAAGAGATGTGAATTTGCACATGTTCTGTTACAGTCTAGAGCCTGTACAGTAGCTAAAACAACTATCTGTGCAGGTGGGGGTCGATATGCTCTGAAATTTTACGTGCGACTAGTGACAGCCCTCATATACCAAAATTAATAGTCCATGTTCTCATATTGTTCCCACAAAGTACATATGCACAAATAGTTGTTTTAGCTACTGTACATGCCCAGCACTTACCAACAGTATGCAACACAGCCAGCCAGCCCATCAATAGCAAGGAGCATTAAGGCGGCATAACACTGGGCACTTTCCTTCAAACATGTTTAGCAAACACGGCCCAGCTAGCAAAACAAAGAGACGTTTTGCGTCAAACCGGGATGTTTTGTTGGTGCATCTACCCAATGCAACGAAAACAACAACAAAGCATCTAGTTGAGGTTAGCCATGGATCCCATAACTACAGTTGAGGTCTTGCAGGATTGTGCTATAGTTCTCCAATTGCTAAAGCAAGTGAGGCATCTGCAAAGGCTAAAGAAAAGACAAATGGGTGTGTAATGAAAGTTTCTTTAAAAAGTGGCAGGGGCTGGCTGGTCAAAGAAGACTCTGAATAAAGATTTAATAATACTGTTCTAAAGAAGTTTTAAAGTGACGAATAAATAGAAATATGTCACCGGTTGTAAATGTTTTAAATGATCATTGTTTCATGATTTATTTCAATTTTTACTTGAAATTATATGAAGCTCATTTGAGCACTAATCCGGCTAGCAGAGATCCACGCCAAACCGTTGTCCATTCCTAGCAACAGCCAAAATCCTGCTACTTGTTGGGCGTTTTGGCCAATGGCCAGCAAAACGGGTGACATGTTTGGAGGAAAGTGCACAATGTGCCACCACGTTTAGTCCATATGTAATATGGATGTGTTCGGGTGTCTTCAAAAGGGGATGAGCTGTTGCTATCACTAAACCCCAAAGCTCAAGTTTAATATAATTTCTGACATTTATACTTTTACTTTTATCTTTCATATTTTTCATCCCATTTTATTTTGTTTTGTTTAAAAGAATCTCAAAGGCTATTTTCAAAGTAAACCTCCAATTGTCTTATTATTTTATAGTTTTGACACTTATATTTTTCAATAAATATGTTTTGTACAAGAAATAAATAAACAAGTTCAAAGTTATATGTATCTTTAAGCTAAGAACATTACCATTTCTGAGAGAAAAAAAAATCATAAAAATAACCCCAACTAATTACATTAGAAATATGGAAGTCATGGAACGATAGCAGCATAAATGACATATTCTTCACATTATTTTCATTTGATTTCTAACAAATAACATTTGATACCTTTACCTCTTGAATGATCCCCCTCAGCACTAGTGAGCTCTCATGTGGCTAAATGACCGGTCACGGCAAAATAGTCTGACAGGCTGTTTTGGGTTATTTTGCCAGTCCACTGTTTATGTAATAGAAGTAATGATATAATAGTATTGTATTATGCAAATAAAATTATGACATGATATATATGCACACTTTTTTTTTATATAAAATTGTAAATGAGAAATAACAAGATATAATATTCATGGAGATGGCTGATACAGTAATTGTGTAACCGACCCACCACCCAGTACAACTCAAGAGCAGGTGAGGCTGAGTGTGGGTCAGTTTATAGTAGAGGACAAAATTGGATACAGTAGTTAAGTTATTTGTGTTTGTAATGATCATTTCAGACAAAACCAAGACAAATTTCTTCTATGACATCATTCTTGCATTTTACCCATAACCGAGATATTGGGAGTTGAAATTCAGGAAATTACTAGAAAAGGTACTATTGCATTTGTTGCCACTAACCAACTCTCAGGAATTTTATCTTTTTAATCAATAGCTTCAAGAATTCTGAGACACTTTTCATCTATGACATTTCCCTCGCAAACGACCAAGAACTAAGATATTTAATGTGCCGGGAGGCAGATCCCCTGGTTAAGAAGTTAGATAGGTTTGGTTGCTTAGGATAACTTAATTAGTAATATGTGATTGATAATACAGTAAATACTATTATATCATTGCTTCTATTACATAAACAATGGATTGACAATATAGACCAAAACAGCGTGTCAGGTTATTTTTTGCCGTGATCGGTAATGTAGCCTATTCGTTATCTTAATTTCTCATCAAAAGTAATATTACCTCCTGTATATCCTTTCTTCTTAAAACCACCATATGTGGCAGCATCAGTTTTCCATCTACAGGTATTTCTCTTTTTGCTCATAGTAATACATGGTACAGGTATCCCTCGCTATACAAACTATCAATACAAAAATTCACTCATAAGCATTTCCTAAATTACCACCCCTTTTTTTTTACGAAAGTTTTCCCTGCTATTATGAATTTGGGTCCTGGTGAAAATTCAAATCACGCACCCGCAGGAGTGGCCACATCCCTCAAACTCTCTCCCTACCAGGTCGAGGTGTGAGTTATGTTATAGCTATTTTTCAACTCATAATTTTGGATAGATAAACATAACTTTCTTCATTTGTTTTTTTATTCCGTTACATACACACACAATCCTACATACAGAATATATATATTTATATATATATATATATATATATATATATATATATATATATATATATATATATATATATATATATATATATATATATATATATATATATATATATATATATATATATATATATATATATATATATATATATATATATATATATATATATATATATATATATATATATACTGTATACCAAAAGATAAAAAACATAAGGGGAATAAACATTTCTCCATGCACCACCAAGAGTTGTAGCAGGATGAGCTGGGAGGATCTGTGTAAAAGTTCTTTTTCAACTCGTAATTTCAGGTAAAAAACTTAACTTTCTTCACTTTTATATAGTACTCAGTTACATGAACACACAATCCTACATATATAATGTTAAAAAAGTAAGAGACATAACTATCATTAGGTCAAGAACAAAGGGAATAAGCATTTCTTTGTATGTGGCAGAAGAAGTGTTGCTAAGGGTCAGCAGAGACAGCATCCCCAGCCGGGCTACATTGCTACGGCAAGGCTTGAGGCCACACAGCCACCATCTATACAAAAATGACGGTTGTATTAAACCTTCATATAGCTTTTCCTCAATGGTTTTAGTTGTATATTTTCATCTAAATAGTACTTTATTAATGTTTTTAATATGTTTGACAGTAAATTACAGTAGTTGTGTACTGTTTATCATTAGTTAGATAAGTTTTTTTTTGTTCATGAACATGGGATACCTGTACAGGTATCCCTCATTAGCATTAATCACTTAACATTAATTTGGTTTAGTGATAAAAAAAAAGGACAACCTTTCTTACTTAACGTTAGGTCAAAATTCTGTTTAATAGAGATTGCTTGACTCACTGGGAAGGTGAAAACTGGGAAGAGGTGGCCTGTGAGATGGCATGTTGCCATTGCTACATGTAACAAAACTATAAAAGTTGTGGAAAAATCAAAACAATACAATAATCTAATGTAGCTTAGAAATAAAAAAAATATACAATAAAACTATAAAATATGAAAAATGAATTGAATGGATGTGTATATGTGTGGAGCAAACGTTTGTGTGAAGGCATAGGCTGTAACTGTGTCGCCGAACCCTCCAGCTAGCCGCACTCCAACACTGATGTCATGTCACAACACACGCACACACTGTATGTTCCTTTACCTTTCTCTAATGAAGGCTTTTGTTAAACCACCAATGTATGTAATAAGTCATTTATGTCCAACGTATATTTTCAGCCTTCGGGCTGCAGAACTTTTTCAATAAACCGTTAATTATTATTATTATTATTATTACACACACACACACATACACTCTTGGAGTCAGATGGGTGACTGCTTGACTGAACTGCATCACATTGCCCAGAGCAAGGTTTGAGTATGGAAGGATCTATTTTTTGTAAACAAAAAAAGTGCTATTTTATTTTATGATATGCTAGGTATCAATCATATTGTTTATCATAGCTTTTTCCTTTCACTTTTGACTTACAAATCTAAATCTGATTGAATTAGGCTCACCTTTCACTCACTAAATTGTTTTAACACCAAACCATATTGTTTATATTGTATAGAAGTTTGGTGTCAATAAATAAAGTGTTTACCTTCAAAACTGTTTATAAAAAACTAATTTATTATTATTATTAGGGGGCACGGTGTTTACTGCTTTGCTATTTGATCCTGTTCTCTGCCCTCCGTGCTTTGTTGTCATCCTTCATTTACCAATAACTTCCCTTAACGTTAGGTTTTTTTTTGGAACACAGCCCCATCGATAAGGGGAGTTCTGGCTGAAAATACGATGAAAATCGGAAAAATACGAAAAATATTCAGAAAAATTCCTGAGGAAAGCTGTTGCCTATGGCTTTCTGCTGACGTATTTTGATTGCGTAATTCATAATAATTATGTAGCTATGCATGATTGTTCTACCCCCGTTCATTTAGAGGGCCCTTCTGTTTATGAAGTAAAGGCTGTAGAAAAATATTTATAATAATATTTTGGTGTAAAGTAATACCAAGCACTT
Source organism: Homarus americanus (assembly GCF_018991925.1). Taxonomy (NCBI): domain Eukaryota; kingdom Metazoa; phylum Arthropoda; class Malacostraca; order Decapoda; family Nephropidae; genus Homarus; species Homarus americanus. The sequence continues at coordinate 8,206,916 of NW_024743709.1, forward strand.
GGTAAAAATCAGTATCTGGCACTTTTCTCAGTTTGCTAGCAACAGAACGAGAGTCAGTTACCCATCAAACATGTGAGAGTGAGGTACAATTGCGAGTTGCTCTCGAGCAACTACCTAAGGCTCAGCCATTTATGGCCAATTCTAATAAAACAAAAACTATGTAGAAGAATATTAGGCATGGCTGAACTTATAGATTTTCTTTATATTTGGCTTGGTTTATTATTTGCTGATTTATCTTTATAAATATTTGAAGGAAAAAATGGTAAGTTAGGAAAAAAGTTTATGCACCCAAAAAAGTGATAATCAGAAATATCTATATGTCACATTTAAGAGGAATAAATTACCTATACAGTACTCCACATAAATTTCAGAATAATCTAGTGAGAAGTTACGAGAAGTAGGATTTTGAAAATTGATAAGAATATAAGGGAAAAATCAGGTATCAAGGATTAAGCAGAACCGATTCAGGGGTATAGCAACTATGCATCTGGTGTCCTTAATTGCTGACAGGATACTTATTTCGTAATTCAGCCGGACACTCCCCTTAAACGAGGGATACCTGTATAAGGAAATTTTCCATCACAATATAAATTACCCTGTAAATGTGTCTCAGGTGATGATCATTGTGGTCCATTTACTGTACTGTAATTAAATTTTCTGGGCTTAAACTGTGCAATGATGGAGTTTTCCTGTGCAATTATGAAAAATAGGAATAATTTAGGAGAATGCAAACTACTTAAAGCTCAGTATAGAATCACACTATATTGATGGTCTACTGTACTACTACTGCTACTACTGTAATATTACTGTACTACTATTATTAGTACTGCTGCTGCTATGGTTACTACTAATGATAACAATATTTCTATAAATCTGTAGCTCAGTGGTAGAGCATTTGCCTTGAAAGAGGAGGCTCCTGAGTTGATTCCCAATTGAATTGGAGGATGGAGCTCCTCTCTTGTGCATGGCGTCTCATAAGTCGCACAACATAGGGAAAATACACTGTACATTACTACTGTATACTAGTAAATTTTCCAATGCTTCACCATCTACTTCAATACACACATTGATTCTAAGTGAACAAGATGCCTCCACTCTCATCAGTATATCTTTGGTAATCTTGTTACATTCAGCTGTGATATTCTGCCTTAAATTTTCAGTGGTTCTTGGATGATATTGGTCGACAAAATATTTTAGATGTTATCAATTATATTCTTTTACAACTGATCAGTGTGTAGCATCAGGCTCTCGGTACATGAATATTAAACCGACTCTTTTCTCTAGTGTCAAATTCTCTGCCATCTTCTTTAATTTGTTATGATTCCTATTGAGTGCGACTTATGAAAAACCCTGTCTATTAGCCCTTGCACATGCAGTTAGTAAAACAAATACATACTGCATACACTTGTCAATGGTGGAAAAATCCTTGAGTGGACTATCATGCTGCCAAGGGGTAGAGTAACCCACTAGCTGCTCAGTGCTAAGAAACAGGGTATAAATTACCTGCCAGAACATTTTGCATCATAACAGAAAAAAGCATCTATGAAAAAAATCATCATATAATAATAATAATAATAATAATAATAATAATAATAATAATAATAAAATCCTATAATGTGTTTGCCCACCCAAATGAAAAATACGAGAACAGTTAACCAATACAAACATACAGACAGACAAAAGTGTGGGGACACATTAGAGAATACCATACAATTAAACATAGATCATATTAGCCTTAAGTCTTAATCACATTAAACTTACAGTGACTCCAGAGTAAATTATATATCAACAATGACATGACCTGGAGAAAAGAAACCTAACTATATATAAAATGGGTAAAGTGGCCCGGGACTTGGTGTTGTCAACTTGACCAATGCCACTTTATGATAGTCCACATTCTCTCTCTCTCTCTCTTTTTGCTTTACAGTAATATACTAAATTTGATGATGTGAGTTGAAGAAACATTTGAACATTTTCTTTGATAAATACCTGTTTACTACCATCTGAGTCACCACAAAATGAAGAAATGCAGCTACAGTAGAACGTCAATTTAACGTGAATCGATTTAAAATTATTGATTTGAAGCGACACCCACAATTAATGACAACGTATCAATTTAAAGCGAATTTTTCCCATTTGACGCGAATCAAATCTGGAGCGTCATATGGAAATACACAATATTTTATGTTTCACACCTAATGTTTCCCGCCAGACACCTCTCTGGGCAGCTACAAGGCTGCCCGCCACCCTCCGACACCCTCAGTTCTCGCGCTGACGCTCTAATGAACGGACATATTGTGTGACACTATCTCCTTCCACCACGTGCATCAACCATCGCCACTACATCATTAACTGGCCCATCAATGTCTGGGCAGACAAGACCATCATCCAGTGTTTCCGTGTCAGGTGCCTCCACAGCCACACCACCAGACAGTGATGTGGATGATGAGCTGGCCGTGTTGGGCTCTGCATCTTCAGAGGATGACTTACCAAACTAAAGGTGGGTGAATATCTATTTTTGATAGCATAAAGTAATGAAAAACTAAGTTGAAAGTGAAAGTGCAGGGTGAGGGCCAGTGACGCGAGGCAGCAGACAGTACAGTACAGTACCTCGCAGTAACAGTACCGTCCAGCTCTCAACTCGACTGCAGGAAGTGCTTGCTGCATATATATCATTACGCCATATATTTTTCTCATATTTATTAGCTAATAAAAGTCTTTTTAGTATTATGTGTTTCTCTCAAGTACCAAACTATATTATTCCATTGAAACAACACTTTGGTTTAGTGCGAATTCGATGTAAAGCGACCTCTCCTGGAACGTATCTCACGTTATATCGACATTCTACTGTACTTAAATTTTTTCATATAATGTACCTTGAAGCGTAACAGTTTTATTTTCTCACCAGATGCATGAACCAATGTATCTTGCAATTTTTCTTAAGACCTGGCATAAGGAGAATGTGACTTGACAAAAGTGATTCTGGACCAATTGAGACATGCCAAAAATAACTTGGTTATAACTGTGGCAGCATAGGAGGTCTTACAGTGCTTGCCAGAGCTGCATTATATTCCACAACAAACAGCCATATTGTACTTGAATAATATACCTATAACTTCTTGTAATACACAAAGTGCAGAACAAGAGAAGCATAATAAACTATAGCAATAAAAAAACTATACTGTACTGTATATCCAAGATCCATTTTATGTTCCATGAGGTAACATGGGACATTACATTCTGGGTTGTCTACCCTTATGTCTGATACTACCACTTTGCAGATGCCCAATAATAAGTGAAGGACTTCCATTAAAAGTAAAAAATACAGTGGACGGGAGAATACAGTAATCCCTTGCCAATGTTCTAGAATTCTCCCGCAGTTGACAAACTGTGGTTGGCAAGGGCGGTGTCTAATGGGAAATAAGGGTTTGGGGAAATGACCCCTGAGAGACATACCTAAAGTCCTATAATGTACTGTACAGATCAAGGTTAAAAATAAGTACAGGAAGTACGCTATCCTTAAAAAAAAACATTTATCATACTGTATAAAAATAAGCTTCTTCAGCACATCAGGTAGGTTGTCGTGGCCACGTGGCGTGCCAATGCTGACTCACCCAAGGTTTTTATGTTGTGCATGTTGATTCTTTTTCTGAAGTTTCCAAACCACCCTTTGTTATCAAGGAAGCTGGTGGTAACTCATGAAGTATATCAAGGAAGCTGGTGGTAGCTCGTGAAGTCCCTGCTGCACTGCTTAATGTCTCCACCGTATTGTTGCAAATGCGACTCATTTTCTTGAGTCATATCCTTGAGTCAAAAAGAAATCTTTCTCTGTTCTTTCTAGGCAAGGATCACAAGGCATACTGTTCAAGTCACTTTTGCACTCTGGTGCTTTTCCCTTCACACTTGCCCAATGGCATCTTCACTTTTCTTAATAGTTCTCACAGTTGACCCACCAATAAAAAAATGCCTGCTGATGGACACTACACTTTCACCACACACACGATGATCAAACAATTCCACATTCTATTCCAATGAAAATACATTAGTGCTTTAAGGCCATATTTCAGGGCAATAAATTTAACAATGTAGAGTAATTTCCAATTAGTGGAGAGCAACACCACAGGGATGTTTACGGGATGAGGGTAGCATTCCCGCCACGCAGGGCTAGAAATCTCTTATGTGGCTGTGGAAACCCGCAGATAATTAAAATTTGTCACCGAGGTTGGTAAAACGGTGGATACTTAAAACCGTGAATGGTAAACCTGCAATTGGCGAGGGATTACTGTACTGTCAATGTGATAGATAAAATTTGTTTTGACCCCGATCTATGCATGCCATCTCACCAAGGTTACAAATCATTTAGAGTGGTGGATGGCATGGCACATGTGGGGCATCAGTGGTCCTCTGTACATAACTCTGGTTCTTGAATGTAGTTTCATAAAGTGAGTGGAAACACATCGTGAGTCCTGGACACACAAAGGGTTGAAGAAGACAACATCTCATGAACTAAAATACAGTAGTTGTTAACCATCTTATTAAACTACAATTACATTCACAAGTAGTTACTGACAGGATGTAAGTAAACTTTAAGAGAACACAGATATCACTTTTTAACTCTAAATACCTAAATGATCTTTTGGCTACTTTTTCATGTCTGAGAACTTTCAGATAGGTCTTCTTCTAGGTCTAAGAAAGGTCACCCAACATATTACTACAGTTTTATCACTTCACCACTTATCAGCTTACAAGCTGTTCAGGCAGTTGGCCCGTTCTTTGTTACTTTGTTATGAACTCTATTTGTCCAGAGTTAGTACAGGATGAAACCGGAGTACCCGGAAGAAACCTATGATGTTTGGTAGGTTCACACTGGATAACACCATTCTCACGTGTGTCCAGGCCACGCAGGACTCGAACCATGACACAGTGGTGAGAGATATGCGCATTACTGCTGTACCACCAACACCCTACTACCTCTAAGATATCCACATTCCTCTATCAGAGCATAAAGAAACCAAACAAAATAAGTTATATTTTCTGTCTAAGATCAAGCAAGTTAGAAAACCTTTTGTTCATTGGAAACTTAACATGGATAACCAAGAATTGATCAGGAGCTGTGTCTGGGGAGAAATAAGTGAGTGAGTTAGGACACAGTATTGTCTTTAAAGATCTTAGACAAATTAATGATCATAGCCTCAACAGAAGATACCAGAATACCTTACAAAATTCAGCCATGGCAAACAACTTAACAAAATTTTAAATTTCTTAAAGGGTGACACCATGTTACTCATTGTTCAACTTGCTTTACCTTATAAAACAATTCCTCACAGTCAAGATTTACCTTAACTTGTATGAAGTCACCTTTTGTAAGGACAAATTATGAACATAAATATTAATTAAATACAAACTACGTTGAAAAGCCATAATTTTCTGTAATGCTTTTTACAAATACCTGTGGTGGCAGAATAGAGGTCAAATGTGTCACGTGTTGCACCTTGACAACAAACTGCATGCACTCATATATAATATAGTACAAGTCCACATGCATTGATGTAGGATGTTGCAACAAGCTCAATGTAATTTTGTGAAGGAGCACAAATTTTCAGGTACCCATATGCTTGACACAGTAATGGCTGAGGCAGTACATTCTTTCTGGTCAGTACAGTACATGTTGAACAACCTAAATTTTTCAATCCCATTTCAGTCTATTTAGGTGACCAAAATATAAATCTATATGAATTATATTAGTTCTTGGTACTGAACAGTACTGTACTTGTAAATTTAAACCTAAGATCTAGTTCACTATTGAAGGTTTACATAATTTTTGATGTGTGTATGTGTTGCTTTATTGGGGTTTAAGAAAGGAGATTCAATGTCAACTACCCCTTGAAGGCCCTTGTGGCATGATATAGCCTCAGTTATTATAGCCACTTCCAAAATCCAACTAGTGTACTTGTACAATGTCAATGAACACCCTTATGATCCTGATTTATTATTCCACTAAATATTAATACTGTACAACCTGTGTACAACCTGGGGTTGTATGTTCCACAAGGATATGTCAGATTGTTTTCCTGTCTCTGATATAGTTTCTTACATTCAACATATCTGATTCTTTTTCAAACATGTACGCAAGTGCCTGCCAAGATTACGTTTATGTAGCATTAGCTTCCCACATATGTAACATCCAGTGGTTGAGGTGCCCCTGTGTGTGACCAAATGACCTGTAAGATGACTTTTTTGTGAGAAATGTTTCCCACATTCAGTGCATTCAAACTTTTTTATGCCACTGTGCACCAGCATGTGTGTAGCAAGATGACCTTTTGTCAGAAAATGCTTTTCACATACTTCACATCTGAAATTTCTGACACGACTGTGCACAAGTAAGTGAAGCTTGAGAGTTGACCTGCATGAAAAATGTTTCCCACATTCCTCACACTCAAATTCTTTGAGCACAGGGTGTGCAAGCATATGTTCTCTGTGAGAACATTCATGCACAAACTTTTTCCCACACTGTTCACACTCAATTTGTTTTATGTCACTGTGAACAAGTAGATGCTTTCTAAGAGATTGATCAGAAGGAAAATCTGTTTTACATTCAGGACAAGTGAACAGTTCTATATTACTGGGCTCATATAAATTTTGAGTGAAACTTTCCTCATCAACTAAATTTTTCTCACATTCAACACACTTAAAAGAGTGAGACCTGTGCACAAACAAATCAACTCCAAGTGTACTTTCTTGTGAAATTTTTTTCCCGCATATCTCACATTCAAATGGCTTTGCACAACAGTGGCCAAGTGAATGCCTTCTCAGAGAACTATTAAATTTAAAACGTTTTCCACAATCAAGACACCCGTACAATTTCTCACCAGTGTGCACAGCTGAATGTGCTTTCAGATGACCCTTCTGAGAAAATTGTTTGCCACACTCCTCACATCTAAACTCTTTGATACCATTGTGCACCAGCATGTGCTTCTGGAGGTCACTCTTAAAGGCAAACAGTTTTCCACAATCCCTACAAGGGAGGTTTTTTTCTTTGGGGCTTGACATGGTTAATTTCTGCTTTGTGTTGCACTTGATCTAGAGATGTGTCATCACCAGTCTCTGAAACAAAAAATTTTGTCTTAGTATTTTCACTAAGAGTATATTTGTATAAATACAGGCATACCCCGATAACTGACACATATACAGTAGGGGCCGGGAAAAATCATTGGTTAGTGAATCAACGGTTATCGAAGCAATTAATCCCTTAAGAACATAACAAATTCAGGGGGATAGGGACCAACCACCCTCCCAAAACTCCCATTTACCCTTGATATGTCTCTGTAATGCACACTGTCAAGCAATAAAATAATCAATCATATAAAGCAGCATATAAGCCTTAAATAAAGCAATGTAAAGCATAAATTGAAACTTATTTACCTGTGTTGAGGATGGTAGAGGCGGTCTAAGGTAGCAACCTCAAGTCTCTACCACTCTTTGCTGGTCCATCACCACTCTTATTATGCCTTATCACATCAAGTTGCCCAGCACAAGAGAAACTACTGCATTTTACAGCATATAAGACACACTTTTTTGTCTGAAAAAAAAAGGCTAGAAAATCAGCCAGCGTCCTAAATGTGAAGTTGCGTCTCCCGTAAGCTAATGAATCCCCCTTGCTGTCTCCAGTAGGTTAAATTCTACCTAACCCAACTCCAGAATTAAAAATATGTTATTTCTTTCTTAAACACACATTATTTTTAACTAATTAAAAAATAATTATTGTAAATATAAGAGGTCGATCTATAACTATATTGTACTGTACTGATGACGATAACCTCAGGCTATTAACGTTCATACAGCAGACACCCAACTCTTCAGAGGTAACTAAACGGTAATCATTTCTGAGCTCTTACAAGCATTACAATCTAGTAATACCATACCTGCAACATTTATATTTCAATCTACAGATACCTGATACAAATTAAGATTTACGGATAACCTTCTTTTCACATACGGTATACATCTGTTAACATCGCTGGCGGCATTATAGCCAGGTTAGACTCGTCTCTGTTACCAGGCCACTAGGAGAAGCTGTTGTTTTTTAATTCATATTTTTGGGAAGATATACGTAACTTTCTTCATTTATTTTTACTGATATACATGCACACACCATCCTACATACATGTATTGTGAAAAAAATTAAAAGAAATAATTGTCCTAAGGGAAAACAGCAAGGTAGTAAGCAGCTACCATACAGGGATGTACTACCTCCTGGGAAGATATTGGAAGCATAATGTATTGTATTGTCTAATAATAGACCCTGCTGCCATATGGCATCACGAAAATTGTAACCAAGTTCTAGGTTGCTGATCTGACTTTCTGCCTCATTTACACAATTGCAGGGTCTCAATTGTTTCTCTTACTATTGACAACACAACATACATACAGTATATTGTTTCTCACTTTTGATCTTTTTTTTTAATTTTTGTATTTCTTCATGGCTCTTTATTATTATTATTTTCAATTTTGTATTATTTATTTTAAATTTTATTTACAATGAATTATTATTATTATTATTATTACATTTTTGCCCCCAGGCCCCAATGTGTGTCAGTGACCTGTGCCCAGGTGGGCTAATCCCCGTGTAAAAAAAAAAAAAAGAAAAAAAAAAGGAATACTGTATACATTTCTTTGCACACGAGTTAGCTGGCTTATTGGGGGAGCGGGAGGATGGCTGGGTGGTTGGTCGTGGGGGGAGCATTGCTAGGGAATCGGCGGAGGTTGCGTCACATTTGCTGTGGTAAACAGGAAGTGTAGATGGCGACTTGTGTTAAATTTATTTATTGGTAATATTTTTGTTTATTCCTCACATTTACTGATACTGTATATATTGCTTTAAGAAAATTATGGATGCAGGAGGAAAACACACACAAACGGCAGTACCATAAATTAAACTTCCAGCAGAGAAGAATGTGTGGAGCGCATTTAAACTGAAATAAGCCTTACCAGCCGTGTTGCCAGATGCGCTATTGACAAACTTTCTCAATGCTTCCACAATTATGCTCTCCCCTTGTTTCTCCCCATTTTTCTTCCATCTCCTCTCCGTACCCGGTTCTCACCTTCCCACTTGATCCTCTTCTCTCACCTCCCCACCTGATCACCCCAACAAACACACACACACCCATGCTCTTCATTTTTATTATTTTATAGTTTTATAATATATTTTCTTTAATTCTACACCACATTACAGTACAGGTATATTTAACCATGTATGGCTACCTGTGGTGTAATGGTCAGCATGCTCGCCTCGCAAGCGAGCGGACCCGGGTTCGATCTCCGGGCAGGGTGAAACTATGGGCCAGTTTCTTTACGTCATTAACCTCTGTCTACCCAGCAGTAATTGGGGACCTGGATGATAATCGATTTGCGGAACATATTCTGTAATAATGGTTAGCCAGTGCAGTTGGCGAGTTGTCCGGTTTTCTCGGACTATTCCTTGACACCGGGTCATGCAGCTAGTTAACTCAGAGTGTGGTTGTTATGTTGGCGACAACTTCTACACCTTAAACAAATTCATGCCTAGGTGGCCCTTGGGCCGGCCATCCTCGTTACACGAGGGGCAACCATTATATAACCATGCACTTTATGGGTGATTTAAGAGATTCCCTGCGTAAGATGCGACACGACTGTAATCCATTATCTGGTAACTGTATCACATAGGCTGACTCACATCAGCATGAGCCGAGCACAGAATATAGAGATAGTAGAGAAGTAATATATAAGGTGCAATTAAAGCACTGAGAATGTATGGAAAAGAATACTTATTCTAAATAGCACTTAATAATGTGAATGAGCAGCTAAGACAAATAACTCCCATACACGTCACCCTAATCACGAAACATTCCACCAGCAACTTTATCATTAAGACTTTAAAGCAACAGCTATATCATTTTGCATTATAATTTGCACATTTTATGATGATGATGATGATGATAATAATAATAATAATAATAATAATACATAATAATAATAATAATACTGTAATGAAATTTTTCTTTTTACCCATTTAACTGCACTGTTTGGCCCCAGTGAACTATGTGCTTTGCTGATTCTATACTGGACAGCTACTACCTGAAGTATTTTTATTCACATCAAGTTTGTATTACAATAAATATGTGGTGCTCATTTCCTGGTTGTTTTGATTGCTAATTCATCCCTTCAAAACGATGTCTTCTTATCAATTTTATTATGGCTGCTGCTAGATGATTTTATTCAGCTGGGGAAGTTCCATCAAGTAGTCAAGTGTGTAACCAAAACTGCTGCTTCTACAAGATGTATATTCAAACATATCCATAATACATTTGCTTCTAGACGATTACAGTCAGCTGAGAAAAACCCGTCTCTTGTCAAAGTGTTATTCTGCATTGTAATCTCTCCCAACTGATATACACTTTCCCTCCTCACTCCCAGCATCCCCTCCCTCCACAGAAAGACACCTACCCAACACACCCTTCCCTTCTCCATCTCACTCATAAGCGAATGCTTCGAATTCACACCTCAAGGAAAGGGAGTATTGGCAATGCTAAGTGGCAAATGCAGGAGTGGAGCTAACTGTACAAATGTATTTAAAGAAAAACACATTGAAATACTTCATACGGTTGTTACTGTATAGTATACGGTCGTGTTTATGGGTGAATCAAGTATTTTATCTTAAACATACAATCAGGAATGGTTCTAGCTTCTGAGGGACCCTGTGCAAGATAATTGTTGGGGGCGCCCATTCCTTAGACAACCCTCCCATCGTGCCCAGTCCTTCACCCATATACAGTACAGTGGCCCCTCGGTTAACGAACTCAATCCGTTCCAGAAGGTCGTTCGTTAACCGAAACGTTCGTTAACCGAAACCATTGTTTCAATGGGTTTTTGGGTAATTGGTTCCAGCTCACCGAAAATTTCCTAAATTCAACAAAAATGGTAGAAAAGTTCACTTACTTTGAGGTGTGTATGTAGAAGGCTCCTGGATGATGATGATGATGATGGGATTTAGAATGGGGGTGGAGGAGAAGGAAGAAGAGAAGGCATTGGGGTGGAAGAGAAGTCACCCCATGGTGCCATTTCACCCATAAAATTTTAGCTCTCTGGTTTAATTCAAGATTATTTTCTTTAAATCAACGCTGCACTGCATTATATATTGTCAATATATAAAATATATTTCAAAATGACCAATAATTTGCTTGGAAACACAGAAAAAAAGCGTTTAGTTGAAGAGAGTCTCAAGCAAGATGTTACCTCCAGTGAAAACAGAGAGAGACTGACGCCTGTTTGCTGTGTTAAGAGGCTGGATGCCGCGCATTAAACTAGTCACTTTACCTTCAATTTTGTTCAATAATTGTTAAAATGACTAAAAAATTGAATATTAAACTTTTAAAATTATTGAATAGTATAAACTTCTTGATATTTACAAAAATAGTAAGGAATTTAAGCCCTAGAACCGTGTTTGCCCGTCGTTGGTGTTAGTGATCGCACTGTGTACTGACAAAATTTTTGTTTCTAATTCCCTTTAAAATGACTGGCAAGTGTAAAAGTGAGAGTTCTGGTGGTGCTCAAAAGAAAAAGAGACAGTCAATTACTTTTGAGATGAAAATGAAAATAATAATGCAATATGAAAATGGAAAAACGGTAGCAACCATTTCACGTGACCTAGGCTTCTCTCACTCGACAATATCAACAATTTTGAAGGACAAGGAACGAATTTGTGAGGTAGTGAAAGGATTAGCACCTATAAAGGGAACAATAATAACAAAAAAAAAGATAAGGTCCTATACATGAGATAGAAAAATTACTTGTGATGTGGATGGAAGATCAGTTGCAAAAGCATGTACCCTTAAGCCTTCTCACCATACAGGCTAAGGCAAGAAGCCTTTTCGAAAGCCTGAAAGAGCAGGCAGAAGATGAGTGCAACCAAAACTTCACAGCAAGTCATGGGTGGTTCCAAAGGTTTAAGAGCCGTTACAGTTTGCACAGTGTAAAGGTGAGTGGAGAGGCAGCAAGTGCTGATGTGGGTGCTGCCGAAGCTTTGAAGGAGGAGCTAGATCATGTCATCGTGGAGGGAAATTATTTGTCTAAGCAAATATTTAATGTGGATGAAACTGGCTTATTCTGGAAGTGCAAGCCAGAACGGACATACTGTACATCCACAAAGAGGCGAAAACCATGCCGGGATTCAAGGCATTCAAGGACCGAATCACACTTCTGTTGGGGGGAATGTAGCTGGTTTCAAGGTAAAACCCTTCATGATATATCATTCAGAGAACCCAAGGGCTTTTAAAAATGTCAGCAAGCACATACTGCCAGTGTTTTATCATAGTAATAAGAAAGCATGGATGACCCTAGCACTGTGTGAGGATTGGTTCCTGAGTTGTTTCATTCCACGAGCCAAGGAGTATTGTCTGCAACAAGGGGTTGCATTCAAGATTTTATTAATTTTAGATAATGCTCCGGGACACCCACCACACCTGGACGGCCTGCACCTAATACTACCTCTATCATCGAACCCATGGATCAAGGTGCTATTGCTGCTTTTAAAGCGTATTATTTATGTACGACCTTCGCTCAGACTGTTGCTGCTACTGAAGGTGAGAAAATGCTCAGAGAGTTTTGGAAGGACTACAACATTTTGAAATGTACATAAAGAACATAGCTGCAGCATGGGATGAGGTTACAGGTCAGTGCATGAATGTAATATGGAAGAAGGTCCTGAAAAGATATGTGAACAGTTTCAAAGGATTTAATGAAGATGAAGCAATTTCTGAGATTAGTATCAAGATAGTGGAGTTGGATAAACAGCTGGAGTTAGAAATTGATAATGAAGATGTTGAGCAGTTGGTTGAAAGTGTAGCAGAAGAGCTAAGTAACGAGGATCTTATTGAACTGGATGCACAGAAAATTGCAGAGGAAGAAGAGAGACAAAATGTAGAAGAAAAACCTGCACCCCCCAAAAAGTTTTCAGTGAAACAAATGGCAGAGGCATTTGCTACTAGTATTAATAAGGGGATGCAAATGTTTGAAGAAATGGATCAAAATGTTGAGCATTTTGCAAAAGTTGACCTCAGTGATGATGTTTGTATCTCTGAAAGTTTGTAAGTTGAATGTTCTTAAGTAGAGGAGCACCTGTAGATTAGGCATAAGAACATATTGCGCAGAAAGAAAAAACATGGGATTTGTCACAGTTCAAAGACTCATGAATCTGGATAGAGAAGGCTATGAAAAGCAATTTTTTTCTAAAAAACAGTTTTTGTGATAAGTCCAGAATGCGACGTCTAGCTTTATATCTACATATGCAAATGCCTAGCATTAACTCGCCAGGCCAACATACAGGTAATTAAAACATCTATTAATTACTTAAATACGTAATATTAGGAGGACAAGTCGCTACCTGGCATTTAATTGCAATTCTCAAAACCCCCTCCCGCACCCTTCATCACAAGCATTGCTTCCGTCATCTTCTTGCCTGGCAAATCAGCTGTAAACGCACACAAAGAAGGCTACGCTAATTTGTGTAGTAATAGCTGAAATATTAAGTGCCATGAGGATTTTACTTACGGTATTTATACTGTACATCTTAGCACGGTGAGGAAATCGAGTGACTTTAATTTTGATTATGTCTCTCAGATATTGTGTTTGGACATTCAAGCCTGCATTTAAAGTACTAAAAACCCCAATATGAGACACCACTATTTATTGACAATTGAAGCAAGACAGGAATTAGAATTTATTTTTTTACGATTGGAGGACAACACCCACCGACAGGCCAGAATTATCAGCAGAATATTTAAGGTAAATATATGAACTTCTTTGCATAAAAAGCACCTAAAGAATTAATTTAAGTGTCATTGATAATTTTTTCACCGTGCCTACTACAGGTGATTTATGATCGTAGACAGAGAAAAAGAAAAGAAAAAATACTTATACAGTAATTAAAAAAAGTTGTCTTATCAATTTTATTACTTAATAGCATCCAAAGCACTGTGGAAAATAAATACAGTATGAAATACTGTATATAAATGCATTTCAACTGTCAATATGGATCTGTGCAGCATCTAAGAATGGGGAGGTAGCAATAAAACTCAGTATTTACCAATTACACTTTCCAAATTACTGTACATGTAGATGATCTCCCACCAACCACTTTTCAGGATGCAATCATTCTGCCTAATTTAAAATAGATATGCTAGGCTTTAACATTTCCTCTAATATGTCATGGAAGCCACACATTCACAACATTGTTAAAGCTGCCTCTCGAAAGCTGGGAATGCTGTACAGATGCCGTAGTTACTTCACTCCTGAGCAGTTGCTTCAAGTTTGAAAGGGACTCATTTATCCTAACTTGGAGTACTGCTCTCATATCTGGGGTGGCTTTTCTTCTGTCCAACTGTTAGATAGGGTGGAATCAAAAGCATTTCGTCTTATTGACTCTCATCCTTTAGTTGATAATTAAAACACTGGTCAACATAAAAAAAAAATTCTCATGGTTCTGGATCAAAACAGTCTGATTCTAGTGTAATTGTATGTGCTGAACTCAATTATGACATTCGTATAGCTGTATCAGGCTCAGTTTTCCAGAACCAGCATATCTATATATTTAGTGTACCATGCTATTCATACAGTAATTTATATGCTCATTGGCTCCACTTATGCAATTATTTTGTCCTGATTTGTGCTTTTTTGTTTGTTTCAGTTTGCTGATTCATGATATTGCATATCTACACCTGCATGATTTGTAATTACTCTGAAATTAACAAAACATGGAACGTCGCAAGTGTGTGAACGGTGCTGACAGTTTTTGCTACATATGTGGTGCCTTCACTCCTGGTAGCCTCAAGAAACCAATCACAAAAGCTGTTCGACTGAACTACAAAAGTTACTTCAAATGTCATTTGGGTGACCAAGACAAGAAATGGGCACCTCATGTAGCCTGTAAGTCTTGTGTTAACCACCTGAGCGAGTGGATGTGTGGTAAACGAAGTTCAGGAATGCCGTTTGCTGTACCAATGATATGGCATGAACCTAAAGACCACAGTAGTGACTGCTACTTCTGTCTCACAAATATTAAGGGAATAAAAATCAAGACACGAGGCAAGGTACAGTACCCCAATATTGCTTCTGCAATCCGACCAGTACCGCACAATGCTGAACTTCCAGTCCCAAATCCACCGACTGAACAAGAATTGAGTGATTCCGATTCTACCTCTACCTCAATGGAAAACGACTACCAGGATGACTCTGAAAATACCAGGCCTAAACTATTTACTCAAGAAGCGCTTATGATCTCATCACGGACCTAAACTTGTCAAAAGAAAAGGCTGAAGTTTTGGGATCCAGACTAAAGCAGCGTAACCTGCCAGAAGATGGAGTGCATATCACTACAGCATGTTACCGACATAGACAGCTGTCTGCATTTTTCAAGATGGCAAACAACCTTTGTTATTGCGAGGACGCAGTATCTCTCATGCAACAACTCTGCAAGTCTGAAACATACAAGACAGAGGATTGGAGGCTGTTTATAGACTCAGGAAAAGACTCTCTGAAAGCTGTTCTTTTACACAATGGCAATTGGCTTCCATCTGTCCCAATAGCACACGCAACAAAAATGACTGAGAGCTATGAAACAATGAAAATTCTGTTGGCCGCTATAGAGTATGAGAAACACCAGTGGAAGATATGTGGCGATCTCAAAGTCATCAGTTTACTACTGGGCCTTCAGAGTGGCTACACAAAGCACATGTGCTTTTTGTGCTTGTGGAACAGCAGAGCTGATGCAGAGCACTATGTGAGAAAGGATTGGCCGACAAGACCAAGAGATGCGCCTGGAAGGTTTAACTGTGCTCACAATCCGCTTGTAGATCCAGAAAAGATAATTTTGCCTCCACTGCATCTAAAGCTCGGTTTGGCTAAAAATTTCATCAAGGCTATGGATCAATTCGGTGCTGGGACTCTATACTTATCTCAGAAACTAGGTGGTGTGGTTTCCGAAGCCAAGTTGAAAGCAGGTGTCTTGAATGGACCACAAATTCGTATACTAGTTAATGATAGCGAATTCACCAAAACATTGAACCCACTGGAGAAAAAAGCATGGGAATCATTTGTCAATGTGTCAAAGAATTTTCTTGGAAACTATCGTGCTGACAACTACAAAGAAATCGTAACAACCATGCTTCAGAATTATCATGCATTGGGAGCAAGGATGTCCTTGAAATTGCATTTTTTCCACTCTCATATTGAATTTTTCCCAGGTAACCTTGGAGACGTTAGTGATGAACACGGCGAAAGATTTCATCAAGATATCGCCATAATGGAGAGCAGATATCAGGGACAATTCAGTCCTAACATGATGGGCGACTATTGCTGGACACTGCAATGAGAAGAGAGCAAGCTGTACAAGAGAAAGAGTAAAGTTCAGAAGCACTTTTAGAACTTCATATTTTGTCATTATAAAGGATTTGAACTTATGTTTTTTGGTACAATTTTTTATGAGCTTATCTGTGATAGGTTTAAAATTGTATCTTGCATGACGCGATAATGTTACTATATTTACTATTTTTTTTATTCTTTAAGAAAGTAGGTCTGATGGTAGAATGAAACATCCAATTAATATTCATTAATATGAAATTAGTCATGAAAGCACAGTCACATGAGATAATCTCATCTTTTGCACGACACGTGATGGAATATTAAATATTTGTACCTATTGATTTTTTTATAAAACCTGGTCTGATAGAACAAAACAAATATCAGATTCGAATTCAGCAATATGAAATTAGTTGTGTGAGCATGATCTCATATGTGAACCATTTTGGCTGTTGACCAGTGGTATAATCTTTCTTTCCTTTCTCTTCGCCGCAATGTTGCTTCACTCTCTCTCTTACAGGTACAGTACTGTACTTTAACAGGCAATGTATCGCTGGCAATGCCATGGGCTCGTACCACTCCTCCTGCCCGCAGTGCCTACCATTTCTCTGTGGTTGTCAGTCACACTAGAATAACCCAATTATAGTACATCCTTCTTTCCTCACACAGCCTTCTTCTGTGTTTCCTTACTCAACAGAATCTGTCTTACTTCAAAAAGCTGATTTTCCAGCATCTTTGTGGTGTAGATAAATATAATCTTTTTCTTTTATATTTTTAATTTCTTTTTACTCTTATTTTTCTGCCCCCTGGGCCCTGTTGTGGGTCGATGACCTGTGCCCAGATGGACTATTCCCTGTTAAAAAAAAATGCTAACCGTCTGTTCCACTTATACCTTTTAATAAAATTGGTCATGATATACAGTAGGTTCAAAACATAGGTAGGGTTTTCAATTTTTTTTTTTACCTTTCAATTTCCCTCATATTCAAAACCCTGCCCACTTTAGAAGGTTCTTTGTCATTACGAGTGTTAAAGGAGTTATATCTCCATAAATTTACATAACTCCACAGAAATAAAGATCATATTTATTTATAACAAGAAAAATTACACAAGAAAAACCTATTGAGTTATAATTTCCTGGTAATTATTCATGACTGCCCCACCGCCGATTCTTCATAGAAAACGAATTTAAAAATGGCGTACTTTCACTCTGTTTTATAGTGGACACTGTCGTAATTTGTGCAAATGCGTTAAAAGGTGGTTATTTTTTATTTTAACCCAACCTAAACTTAGTTGATAAGAAAAACAAGCAGCAGAAGTGATGTTAGAAGACTTGACCATCCTAACCCCCCCAAAAAACTTCCTAATCTTACCTAACTTACTAGCCGTGGGGCTCCACCCCCTGGACCCACTGGCATATTAAACAGAAATATCTTAATATATGGTGTAATTTTATGTCTTTTGTGGGCATGAGAGAAGCTGCCCAGACCATGCGGCTCATAAAGCATACTGAGCATAGGCAGCAATCGGTGCGTGGTGCAGCGGAGTGTTTTAAAATAGGCAGTGGGTATTTTGCCATGACCAGCTAAGTTCCTACTAACACTACTTTACCATGAGTGTGCTCTGATTGGCTAATTGTCCATTACCAGTGAAGAATGCGAGAATGCTATGTGACCGTGAATCTGGCGTCATTTGGCATTTATTTCGCCATGAGTCTATTGTTGTGTAGCTATACGTATACGTATATACTGTATACCTAACCAGGAGATGTTCGATTTTGTAATTTTTTCCACAGATGCTCTTATCATTATAAAAGAGACATTTATTAGAACCTAATAGAACCTGATTTAACCAACCAACAAAACCTACCTAACCTTACCTAACTTCTTAGTCAAGGGCAGACCCCCTGTCATATTAAAGAGAAAGTACTTAGGCAATAAGAGTGCACTCATGGTAAAATAGCGTTAGTAGGAACTTAGCCAGTAAAGGCAAAATATCCACTACGCTTCAAATATGTCAATATGAATTGGTTGATTACATCCAGGATCCGGCATCACCACTGAAAGACAAAGTAGTGCACACCTAGGTGCAATTGCACAAGAAATGGTGGTAAATTTGTACTTTCGGACATGAGTCCCTAGGGGTTGACCAATGTGGTTTTCTAGTGTATTTTGGTGTGTTTTAAACGAATCTGGCCTTCATTTTTGGCGGATTTGCTCGTTCCTTGCCCCCCCCCCCCCTCGATAATGGGGGAGAGTCTGGGAAATTGGGGTTTTGGGTGGAGGAAAACATGAGAACGAGTAGTCTAACCTAACCACCTAGCCGGGGGCTCCGCCCTCGGATCCCTGGTAGGATTAGCTTAAACAACCTAACCTATCCTATTCATTTCCAACTAATATAAATGGAGTTCAAAAGACTCAAACCAAAGAGATCTAAATGTTTCAGTAGTTTTAAACTTTGGGGGTGTGCCATGTCCGAAAGTACAATACCTTAGTTAGAAGTGGAAGGATCTGGGATAGGTTCAGGGTCAACCTCTGATGCTTGTTCTTTCTAAATTTATAAGGCAATTTACAGAGCGGGCACTCAACAGGTGTAGGGAGAACACCGTGATTATGTGGGCATTGGATAGCTTTATCGTCTTTCTCTTAAAACTCAGCAATAAACTTAAAATAATCGTAGGAGCACGACTCACACCCAACCTCTACTACGGCCATTGTCACACTGGTCATTGAAATTGAAATCCTTCAAATCCATACCTTAGCTCCTCCCTTTGAAAAAAATCAATTATAATTGGTTGAAAAAAATTTGCGTGATGAGATCGATACATCATTGGTCACGAGTGGAAGACATCACACATGCATGATGTAAAGATGCTCATAATTAGCTCACTTTCACGACGATAACATCTCCTCACATAGATGAAGACCGAAAAGTACGTAAAATCAATTAAATTCAATTGTGTCGCTATTATCCATTTAAGCCAGGTATATATGGGGTTCAAAATGCTAAGAATAGGGAGATCTAAATGTTTCAGTAGTTTATAACTTTGGAGTGCGCTATGTCCAAAAGTAAAATAATACCAAAATGATTATCATATCAGAACTCACAGATGAAATATAGTAAGAAAATAAACATCAAAACAAATAACGCATCGGTGGGTTAGTCGTCAATATTAACCCATTTTCTAGTTATGGCATAAAACGAATCTCTACCAACTTCAGTCCAGCATAAGAATCATAAATAAGACTGGCACAACACAATTAATGTCAGTGTCTTTGCTGATGCCACTATCTGACAGTTTACAGGCAGTCTTAGTTGACCCCATTTTAAATAAGTCTTTACAACACTTAATACGTTATCCTAAATGAAAATTTATCTGAAATAAGTATTTACAATACTGAATGTATTATCGTTGATGAAATTTTATACAGATACATACAATTATATATGAATTTTAACGTAAACAAATCAAATCAAATCACCTTGACGGCGAAACAACAGGAAATTGTAGGCCAACAACACTTCACAACTGACTGTAGCTGATACATCACAGTTCACATGTCATCTGCACACAGTAGCTTCCTTCATATTCAATAATAGATGAAATTCCTTTCCTTTACACCAAATATATGACTGAAAAGTTTTCTGGCAAAGCGTCGGTATTGTTGATGCCGTTCACTCGGTCGCTTGTGTTCCCGTGTTGTTGACTGTCGTTTTCTTTGGTGCTGTCTGGATGGTTTAGAGAGAGATAGATAGAAAGATAGAGAGATAGATAGATAGATAGCTACTGTAGATAGATAGATAGATAGATAGATAGATAGCTACTGTAGATAGATAGATAGATAGATCTTGATCATCTGTAGACTTTCGATAAATGCCGGAATGTCCACTTCGCAAGACTGTGAAGCATCCCTGAACTGAGAGAGAGACAGAGAGAGAGATAACGAGAGAGAAAGAGAGAGGAGAGAGATAACGAGAGAGAGAGAGAGAGAGAGAGAGAGAGAGAGAGAGAGAGAGAGAGAGAGAGAGAGAGAGAGAGAGAGAGAGAGAGAGAGAGAGAGAGAGAGAGAGAGAGAGAGAGAGAGGGAGAGAGGGAGGGAGAGAGAGAGCTATGAGTTGGACAGGGGCGAGCAAGATAATATATATATATTCCTTCCGCTAATGACGACCTCCATATGTTGTTTTAATTGGGGAAAAGGCAGATTTATAAATTATCATATGTTTTCTTGTCCTGATAATTCTACAGCAAATTAAACTTTCTTAATCTTCTACATCAGGGAAAACTTGCAGAGAAATATTCTGGATCCGTTTACAAGATTCTGTAAGTAAATGTTATTGGGAGTGGAATGGAGACTCGTTGCATTTGTCAGTAGAGGATGGACTAGCACTCGGGGTAGTCCAAGCCTGTCACTGCCCTGCCACCATCAGTCACTCCCGCTCACTCTGGCAGTGGACAAGACACCTGGTGGTATGTGTGTGTGTTATAAGACCTATGCCCGGGACACATGACTTTTCGTTAAGTATGTGAAGGTTTTTCTTAATAGAGAGATGCAATGGAACAGGGATTCACTCATATCAACAACGGCACAAAAGAAGGATGTACTCCATGTATCCGTCCATCCTTCCCTCTGTCCATAGTGTGGTCCTTAATCCCTCTTGATGGCCGGTCACCCTCGAGTTTCTAATCGTAACATGACCCACATCACAATAGAGAAGAGCCTCATTATGTCGCGAATATTACGTCAAAGCTGCTGTGTTGTATCCAAATTTGCATTGGAAGTCATATGGTATATTTTTATACATACTGTATTCATATTTAATTATGACTTTTCAACACAAGTGTGAACTCTTTCATGACCAGACTTGACAAGCACTGGAGCAGATTCAGAAACATTCAGGAGCCAGTGCATGTCCAATACTTGCCAACAGTGCGTAACAGAGACGTGACCGGTCTCCTAAGAAGATAAAAATAAAGTAAAAGTAAGTAAAAAAGTTACGGAACAGATGCAGGAATATACTAGTTACCCTTATTACAGCGAGTTTCTCCCAGCCACGTTTTCTATTACAGCCATTTTCAAACACCGCCCTCCACCGTGCCGCCCGTCGCCCGCCGGTTATGTAAGTGACGTTTGGTAAATAACATCATGGGAGCTGCGAGTTGTTGACTAATTCAGTTCCTGTGATAATAATACACTTATACAACATAAACTAACATTATTTGTTCCTAGAATTTAAAAAAAGCACCATTGACGAACAAAAAGAGAAACGTCATCCATGAGCCATGGCATGCTCCTGAGCTTGAGATAGTAGTGTGAGGCTGCGAGCCTGCGAGCGACTTAGCGAGTGGCGGTTATCCGGGGACACACGCGAGCTCCTCCACCTCCAGTAATAAAACCCGACGCCGATAATCCAGTTAACACATTTAAATCCAAAAATAATTCCCATCCATATTAGACCACACATCAGGCATGGAAGGGGATGTCTGGTGAAATGGTCCGTTTAATTAAGGACCTCACCACACTGGGCTATATTTTAAATACTAGGACCTTATTGGTGATACTAGGAACTACTCACAACTGCTAACAGCAGTATTTACGAAGTGTCAGAATTACTTACATGAGATGCCGTCGATCTGCAATATTTTTTTTATGATGACACAAGTGTTGTAAATCACAGGGTCTCAAAGAATGTATACAAACTGCCATATTGATTTTCATGGAGATTTTCACGTGAATGCTTGTACAGTGCAGTACATGTGTTACAAGAGCAGCATTGTCCTCACTTGTGGGAGACCTTGAAAATCAACAAATTATGAAAAAAATTAGATTCAGGCATTCATACAATCTCCAGGAAACTATGTGAGGTAGTGTGTATACATTGTTCTGAGACTTCCTATGTAGGTAATATTATTCCAATATTACAGGCGAGGGGGAGATGTTAGGAAAGGTAAGGTAAGGATGGGTTAAGCAGAGGTAAGTCAGGTTTATATACATACGGCTAATTGATCATGGGGCGTTCAAGTGCTGGTCATGAACTATTCCTGCGCTGGTCATAAGCTGGTTTTATGCTGGTCTTGAACTAGTCCTGGGTTGATTATAAGCTGATGTTGTGCTGGTTATGGGGTGCCCAAGGGCTGGTGATGAGCTAGCCTTGTGCTGGTCATGGTGTGTTCATGTGCTGGTCATGAGGTAGTCCTGGGCTGGTCATTTGTTGCTGTGGATCAACTATGCTAAGATTACTAATTCCAGCCTTTGTATTGGAACAACCCATTAACACCACTAACCAGCAGGTGGAAGATAATTCCGGACATTTAATACCATAGTACTACTGCCAACCCCCACCCGATACCATTAATCAGTAAGTAACAAATATTTTAGTTTATTTTTTATAGCATTTCTAATTAATATATGAGCATTTGTGCTTTTTTTGCGGCACAAAACAAAGCTGGATAACATAAAGCAAAGGGGAAGGATATCGGAATATCTTTAGCTACGATTGAGACACAAAACTCGAGAAAAATAATCACCAATTTGGGGCAATATGAATAGAGACAACTGTATCGACGACCCCTGAAGTACCACACAAGAGATGAAAGTAATATGTCTGCCTTTAACCAGCTGGCTTTTCGTTCACCCCCTGAAAGAATCCTTTAAAACATGTGACAAAAGTTCCTCTGGCTGCAAGGTATGGACTATAAATCTAACCAAGCTTAAGTAAAGGATCCACCCTATTTAATACAAACATCGGATGGCTTTGTTGGATATGTATATTGTGTGCCTGTATTGTCAATACACATATGCCGAATCAATGTAAACTTGTTTGACGATTTTACTGAATAGAATTAAACTGAATTGTACTTAGCTCAATACACGACTAATGAGGGTAATGTTTGTATATTGTACGAGCGTAGCATTCATCTGTGTTTTCAATAGAGGTACTTTTGTGTATAGAACGGGGAACTAAAGGAGAAGGAAGGAAGAATAGAAAAGAGAGCGGGAGAGAAAGACAAATGGAGGAAAACAAAGGGAGAAGAGGGGGGGGGGGCAAAGGGAAGATGAAGAGAGAGTATATGTGATCATTCATCACCAAGACTACACGTAAACAAATACTGTACTTGTATCTTTACTGTTGTGGGTTTGGGAAGGTTCTGATAATATTGCCTGTGCGTGTAAGTGTTGGGATGACCTCTACTGTACGAGGAGTGTGTCTCAGGTCCTGCCATCGTCCTCAAGTCATTTCTCCGTTTTCATGTTAGCAGTGAAGGAGGTGAGAATGGCTGAGGCGAGGATTCGGCTCCTGCTGCTGCTGTTGACGGTAGCGGCGACGGATCTCCTATTGGGGACCTCCTGGGCTGTTGACGCCTCTCGAACTTTTAAGCTGCTTTACAAGGGAGAGGAGATGATCGACGCCACATACACCTACCACGGTTACCTCTCCAGGATCGTGTAAGTTTGGTGCCTTGGCAGGTGTGTAAACTTTGATAATTTAGTGTGATCATGATAATTACCCCAATGATTCTTCAGGTGTGCCATGAAGTGCTACCAGGAGACCAGGTGTTGGGTCTACACTTGGGACACCGTCAGCAGAGAGTGTCAGCACATGAATGAAATATCCTCTGTCATCAAGATAAAATCAGCAGCTGTCAGCCTCTACACCTACTACGTGGCAGGTACAGATAACTACTTGATGTACCTGACACCCCTGAGCTACACCTGGTCGCAGGGTAAGGTGAAGTGTGAGGTACTAGGTGGTCGTATGGCATTACCCTCAGACACCAGCTACACCCTTGTCCTCCACCACGTCTTTCAGGATACAGTTTTCTTCATCGGGATGTGGAGGGCTAAGGACAACATGAATGTGTGGTATGACCTGCGGGGTGAGGTGATCGTCAGCCATCCTCTGTGGGTCCCTGGCCAACCTGACAACTTTGTCGGAGACGAGTTTGTGGTCGCTGCAGTTAATGGTAAAGCTCGAGACTTGAGTATTACGGTACTAAAGAAGGTTCTGTGTGAGAAAACTGGCTCTCTTTCTCTCGTTCTTTATTAATATCCCTCAATCTTTATTTGTCTTAAACTCTCTCTCTCTCTCTCTCTACTGGCCACCACACTGACAGGTGTCGTGACCACAATGCTGCTAGGTGTAGTGGCCACAATGCTGACAGATGTAGTGGTCACAATGCTGACACGTGTGGTGGCCATAATGTTGATAGGAGTAAGCCACAATGTTGACAGGTGTAGTGGCTATAATTCTGACAGGTGTAGTGACTTACAATGCTGGCAGGTGTAGTGGCCATAATGCTGACACGTATAATGGCCATAATGTTGATAGGAGTAGGCCACAATGTTGACAGGTGTAGTGGCTATAATTCTGACAGGTGTAGTGACCACAATGCTGGCAGGTGTAATGGCCAGTGTTGACAGATGTAGTAACCACACCTGTTAGTTTTTAGCAGGTAATTATAATGTGGTAATAACACCTTTTGTGTTAATTATAGAAGAAGTTATACCTGTTGTGTTAATTATAGAGGAAGTTATACTCCTTGTGTTAATTATAGAGGAAGTTATACTCCTTGTGTTAATTATAGAGGAAGTTATACTTGTTGTGTTAATTATAGAGGAAGTTATACCTGTTGTGTTAATTATAGAGGAAGTTATACCTGTTGTGTTAATTATAGAGGAAGTTATACTTGTGTTAATTATAGAGGAAGTTATACCTGCTGTGTTAATTATAGAGGAAGTTATACTCCTTGTGTTAATTATAGAGGAAGTTATACTCCTTGTGTTAATTATAGAGGAAGTTATACCTGTTGTGTTAATTATAGAGGAAGTTATACCTGTTGTGTTAATTATAGAGGAAGTTATACTTGTTGTGTTAATTATAGAGGAAGTTATACTCCTTGTGTTAATTATAGAGGAAGTTATACTCCTTGTGTTAATTATAGAGGAAGTTATACCTGTTGTGTTAATTATAGAGGAAGTTATACCTGTTGTATTAATTATAGAGGAAGTTATACTCCTTGTGTTAATTATAGAGGAAGTTATACTCCTTGTATTAATTATAGAGGAAGTTATACTCCTTGTGTTAATTATAGAGGAAGTTATACTCCTTGTATTAATTATAGAGGAAGTTATACCTGTTCAGTGGCGGCTCGTGAAAAATAAAATGGAGGGACTGCAAGCCTCACACAACAGTAGGATACACAAATTTGACCTACCTCAGGTATGAGTTGTAGTTGATGTCCACGAAGTCCCAGGGCATGGTAGTAGTGTTGGTGGTAGAAGGTGGTGATGGACCAGTATTAATTGAAAATAAAGTCGGCGTGTCTGCTCTTCGATGTAGCAAAATACTCCCGGATTCTTAGAGCTCATTGTTTCATCATGTCCTCTAAGAGGGAGTTCAAATTTTCCACAAAATTTTAAACAGTTTATGATTTTGGATAACACATCTCTGTTTTTTTTCACCTGTTCATTGTGTTTTGCAACTGAGAGCTTGTATGCTGTGTCAATCTGAGCTGCAATGTTCACTTTACCCAGCAACGATAAATTAATCATGTTATTCATATGTTTGGCTGACTGCTCATGTTTCACTATTTTCTGTGGCAAATGCCTCAAGTCAGTCACACCACTTTTCGTCCATGCCGAGTCCCCACCAAACAATAAGCATGGAAAGCAGAATAAAGTATTTGCCTCGTCACAACCACAGAGCCATAAACACTCATGTTAAACTGGCGTGTATATTCTTTGTTCCTGCTTGTACTGTTCTGTTGAATGGATAAAACTGGTGTAGGTCTTCCTCTTGCTTTGATTTCAGTCTTTTCATTTAATGTCAGCTGGGAAAAGTTGATGTTTTGCAAATACTTCACTGGATTTTCCATCGTCAAAGGGTAATTAAAGAAAGCACGATATAACCACACCGTCCACACGTTGTACGAGACTGAGCTGCTTCAAGTGCGGCGGCGGCGGCAATTAATAACAGACATGAATCGTACAGCATTGACAGCAACTATGAAAGTAACTTAAATTTTGGTCTGATTTTAATGAAAATTCACTTAGCAACGTATTGAAAATAATTAAATAACATATAAAATGATATATTTGTTGGTAGTGTATTATTCAGCTGTCTCTCTAAAGGAATCATACGCCTGGCAGTGAGTGTCTGGGGGGACTGCAGCCCTATGCACGAGCCGCCACTGTACCTGTTGTGTTAATTATAGCGAAGTTATACTTGTTGTGTTAATTATAGAGGAAGTTATACTCCTTGTGTTAATTATAGAGGAAGTTATACCTGTTGTGTTAATTATAGAGGAAGTTATACCTGTTGTGTTAATTATAGAGGAAGTTATACTCCTTGTGTTAATTATAGAGGAAGTTATACTCCTTGTGTTAATTATAGCGAAGTTATACTTGTTGTGTTAATTATAGAGGAAGTTATACTCCTTGTGTTAATTATAGAGGAAGTTATACCTGTTGTGTTAATTATAGAGGAAGTTATACCTGTTGTGTTAATTATAGAGGAAGTTATACTCCTTGTGTTAATTATAGAGGAAGTTATACTCCTTGTGTTAATTATAGAGGAAGTTATACCTGTTGTGTTAATTATAGAGGAAGTTATACCTGTTGTGTTAATTATAGAGGAAGTTATACCTGTTGTGTTAATTATAGAGGAAGTTATACTTGTTGTGTTAATTATAGAGGAAGTTATACTTGTGTTAATTATAGAGGAAGTTATACTCCTTGTGTTAATTATAGAGAAAGTTATACTTGTAGTGTTAATTATAGTGGAAGTTGTACCTGTTGTGTTAATTAGAGGGGAAATTATACCTGTTGTGTTAATTATGGTGGAAATTATATTGAACTAATTACACCTATTATGCTAATCAGTGTCGCTTTTCCACTCTTCTAAGGAAGTATCTCAGATGCAGCTTTCAAGGGAATTACAGTATATTATTTTGACAGTTACATAGTTTATAACGTGGAATATCTAATTATAATTATCGATGTCATTAATGCTATATATATATATATATATATATATATATATATATATATATATATATATATATATATATATATATA
Organism: Homarus americanus; assembly: GCF_018991925.1. Lineage (NCBI taxonomy): Eukaryota > Metazoa > Arthropoda > Malacostraca > Decapoda > Nephropidae > Homarus > Homarus americanus. The sequence continues at coordinate 8,234,377 of NW_024743709.1, forward strand.
TATATATATATATATATACTGTACAGTATACACGGCCCAGGACAGTTGAGAGAAGGGAGTTATGCAGTGTGACTACCTAACATCAGAAGTTTTCTCCGGTACTCCGGTTTCCTCCTGTACTAACACTGGACAGTAGTCAATAAACAGATCGCCCGCCCAAACTGCTAAGAAATTGAGAAGCAGTAGAAATGATAATATATATATATATATATATATATATATATATATATATATATATATATATATATATATATATATATATATATATATATATATATATATATATATATATATATATATATATATATATATTTTTTTTTTTTTTTTTTTTTTTTTTTATGGGGTTTAGCCCACCCAGACACAGGTCACTGACCCACATCGGGGCCTGGGGGGCGAAAATGTAATAATAATAATAATAATAATAATAATAATAATAATAATAATAATAATAATAATAATAAATAATAGTCATAATAATTCATAATAAATAAAATTTATGATAAAATAAACAAAAATTAAATAATAAAATAATGATGATAATAATACAGTGACTGTATAATAATAATATTAATAATAAAGAACTATAAATACAAAAATAAAAAAAGAAGATCAAAAGTGAGAAACAATATATGTATGTTGTGTTGTCAATGGTAAGAGAAACAATTGAGACCCTACAATTGCGTGTAAATGAAGCAGAAAGTCAGATCAGGTCTGTCTGCTACGCTGTGGTAGCCATCAAACGCCAAAAGGTGGAGTGTATCCCACATAACTTATAACTGTTTATGACAAATGTACATTATATTCGAGGTTAATTATCATATCAAGGCACAAGAATGCTATATAACATCAATACCCCAGTAAGGTAGTTGATAAAGAGCCCATACGAAAGTCTATTATTGTTTACTACATCTGATAATACTTTTATGTTTTGTTTATCGACGAGATATTTGCTACTTATATAGTCGCATTATTCAAAAAAGTCTTAAACAAATACATTATGTGTGAGACTGTCTTTATAATTGATATGCTGGTGCAAAACTTTCCTAATGCTTGATAGTGACCTCTGGTAACCCATTTTGCCCGAACTGTCGCTTTTAGGTAAGATGACTGGTGTTTGTGTATGTGTGTTTGTAGGAGTGGAGGAGAAGAGCATGACTTCCCCTCTTCCTACTTATTAATCTAGTGATCGTTAACAATTGTAAAAAGTTATAGTAAATTTCCAAGACATCAAATGTCATTTTCACACATACACATACACACATATTTCTACATAACCTCAACTTACACACATCTTAACCCCCACACTAATCACGACATTTCATAGTATTACATCTTCCACATTCACTTGGGCTTTTACGGTCTTCTATTAGGTGTGAAGGATTACCAAAAGAATAGCCTCCAGCTTATTTCACCTGATGATTAAACACCCTAACGCTACCTGGGGGATTAGGTTAGGTGGTGTTGTAGTGGATACCTCCCCTACAAACGCTGTTTGTCGCTGAGTAGCCACCTCAGCCGACCCCGCGAATTCCCCAGTGTATGCATCGTGGTCTAGGTCAACCAGCGCCGCCTTACATGACGGAGGTCAACTGTTAAGCCACGCCTACCTCCGCTATATAAGACCTGACCTCGTGGAGACCACCCTCTCTTTCGACCTACACCAACCAACAAGCAACACCTCCTCCTCCTCCGCCTGCCTGGCGGTCCTCGCTCCCGCCGGCGAGCATGGCGACCCACAAGCTTGTCCTCTGAGCACCCTCATCAACCAGCTCTCTCTACTCAACGCTTGTAACCATGCTGCCTTCCCAGCACCAAGCTGCATTGTACATCCAATACAACATGTATACATTGTGAGTTTCCTTTCTCCATCCCATCCTGAGCATGAACCAAACATACCGAACCTTACAGTGTAAGGTCAGCATTAGAACTGTAAGCTTAAACTTGAAATGTGGTGAGATTAACTACAGTAACTAAGTACATCCTGAAAAACATAGAAACGCCAACCTTGGAGGTATTTTCAGGACCGAAAAAAATCGCGATATATGCGATTTTGTTTAAATTCTCAGTATTAGTACTCCCGAGCATGCCGATTCTGAACCTATGCTCGATAGATCGATTGCGGAGTAATTAGTGGTCGTAATGACGTTTGGAAGATTTTAATGACATTTTCCTCAATGCTAATTACTGTACTCGCCAACTATTTGTTTTCGAGGTGATTGGTTAGTGTTTTTATGTTCTTCTAGATGTACTTAATTACATCACCCATAATGGATCTTGAATATTTCAGTTGTAATCAGGTATATACATCTTATAGTAACACAGATGCATTCATTCATGAATTTAAATCTACAAGATCAACATGAGATACAAGAGAATCTGAAACACATTAGAGAAAACGGATGTATCGGTATCACTGAAACAGTGAGAAAACGGACGTCGCAGTTGGGGGACTCAATAAATAAGTTATAGCTACATGTTTTATGGGCGTACTTTTTACTTTTATCCTCTTCACCACTGATCGGCTCGTTAGCCGCCCGGGCGATCGGTCACGTCTCCGTTACGCACTGTTGGCAAGTACTGGGCATGCACCGGCTCCTGAATGTACCTGAACCTGCTCCAGTGTTGGTCAAGTCTGGTCTTGAAAGAACTCACACTCGGTGCCGTCACAACACTTTCTGGTAGACTGTATAATATGTAAGTTTGTATGGTTACCTGCCCAACTGTATTACTGTAAATAGGTTAAGGAAACTTAAAGGGGAAATTAACATATTTCTATTATATTAAGACACATGACACAATATTTGATTTTGTCATATTCTACACCTAGTTATTGCCGTGGGAAGGACCTCCTCACTCATACCATTACAATACCAGGATTAACACTTACTAATGACCGTCCTGCCGACCGAGGAGTATACTACAGGTACACGAGGCCTCACCTACTGTATGTGCCCCCACGCACCCAGCTTAAACTGAAAGTCCTGGGTTCAGAGCTCACCCGTAATTCACAGTTTGCCACTATCCAATCACAAGTCCATTTCCAAAGTTAATAGGCTTCCTTTCTGCATTGTGAATGGTCACACAATATCATGGGTGGAGACAGTGCCGGGTGCTCTTACCTGTGGAGTGCCCGCCTAGAGAAGCACAGTTGGCATGACTAATCGTGTAGAAATTACAGTATGTTTGGCAGGAGTTAAGAACTTAAGGCTAAACCTGAGCCAACCTGTGGGAACGTGTGTGTTATAGGAGTGGTCGGCGGGTTGTTATATGTGGGCGGTCATGGACAGTCTTTATGCTACAATTGAGTGCTGTAAAATTTTAATTTTTAATATGATACTGATATGTGAGTTGGATACTTGTATGTGTTAAGTTTGTTGTAATTATTTTAATTACTTGTGTCTATGGTAAGTGTGCAATAATTACTTAAGTCTGTATTGGATACTTAAGTGTGCAATGGCTACTTTAGTGTGTGCTGGGTGGAATGTTATTTAAGAATCTTAAGTGTGTGTATGCAAGTGGCAAGTGTGTTGTTATAATAATGTTATTACTGGGCTTCAATAACATTTTAAGCGCGTAGCAATGTTAGTAATGATACTATACTGTCAACAATAAAAAATGAGATAAGACGCTCTTGTTCGTTATGGGAGTCATTCAGCGTAAACAAGAACACACTAATAGTTAACTTTGTCACAACTAACAAATGTACACCAAGTTACCACAACAACGGGCGTAACGAAACAACTAGTTTAGTTTCATTTTATTTACACAAATATAATTACAAAAACTGTTTCGTGTACAAAGTGTTGAATATCCATAACGTTAACACACATTGCTCACTTTTAAACGCAATATATATATATATATATATATATATATATATATATATATATATATATATATATATATATATATATATATATATATATATATATATATATATATATATATATATATATATGTATATATATATATATATATATATATATAAATATATATATATATATATATATATATGTATATATATATATATATATATATATATATATATATATATATATATGTATATATATATATATATATATATATATATATATATATATACATATATCATATAGATCACAATGAAAACTTGGATAAGATAAATCTTGATAAAACATAGGAAAAGGAAACAACGGAGCACCTTTGTCTTTATTGAAGACATCTTGAATAAAGACGAAAGCTAAGGTGCTCCGTTGTTTCTTTTCCCGTGTGACTTTATCAAGATTTATCTTATCCAAGTTTTCATTGATCTATATGATATATATATATATATATATATATATATATATATATATATATATATATATATATATATATATATATATATATATATACCCTGTATACAGTCTCACCATGGCCAACAAAAAACATGTGACTATCGGGAAACGAACACCATAATCAAATATTTTTCGTTTCAACGGTTTGAATACCAGGAAATATATCAATGGTAGTGTATTACGTAGCTCCTGTTGCGGCCGACAACAAAATCCAATTAATTTTAATTGATAATATGTTGCAAGTAACTCAGGTAATGTAGGTTGGTAAGAATAGTTGGTCTGGTTGGGTCTCCAACCCGGGACAAGTGTTGCCGCCTCTCACAACCAGCTGAGCGTCAACTCTCACGCACCACCACCAATACTTACCTTAACAAACGACACAAGAGAAATTTATCAACAAAAACTTATGAACATCAGTCGCCCATGACAAATTCTAGGATTAATATAATTATAAGGTATTGGTGGTACACCGGTAAAACCCGCATTTCTCAACATTATGTCCTGGGTTGTTTTTTAGTTTAGTTTAACACATTTATTGGCAGGAGTCTTGGCTTGGGATAGATGTGGGAAGGGTTGCTATCCAGTGTGACTAAACCAAACATCACAGGTTTCCTCAGGGTACTCCGGCTTCCTTCTACTCACAAAATTCAGAACAAATTAACAAGGATTAGATCAACCGCCCGAACGGCTAGTGGCCGATAAGCGGTGAAATTAAAATCTCAGTAGCGGAAGAGAAGGTTGCCCCAGTCCCTTATGATCAAAAACTGTTATTATTTTTAACACCAGTGTGCTAAAGATCACTTCTGAAACCAAGAATTATTTAGGCAGTCTCGAGAAGTTTGAGTTTCAGTCTTCAAAAAAATAATGTACAGTAGATGTCGAGAAAAAGAAATGAATGTAACACATGCAGAGTTACAAATCACGAAATTCTTTACTGAATTATTTTCCAATGACACCAGCCGCCATCATTACCTCGGCGCTAAAACTCACACTAAATAATTTTTTCACGGGAACTTACTGACCGCTACCGCAGTCCTAAATTAAACAAAACCAAACCAATTTTCAACAACCTCAAGAAGTATCGTACAACCCAAATTAGGTTACGTTAGTAAATTTTTTAAATGTTAGTCTCATTATCCCATGTAAACAAAGGGACCCTGGATGCTATTGAAGACAAACACATTTATAAAAATTGCGCCTGGATCTAATTAACAAACGCGCTTTACTGCCCATTCTATCCACAGATGTAAAACATTAATATCTTTCCTCCAAACTGTCTCTGTTCTATTGGATAGATTTTTGCTTAACAGTGATATATAAAGGAGTAGATCACTGAAGACACAGGGCCGAGTACTAACTAGCCACTGAGGAATTAGGTGTAGCTCATCCTATCCTTCTTGAGAGAGCGAGGCGAGAAAAGGTTGAGTTATCAGTACAAACTCAACTTTTACTTTTATCCTCTTCACCACTGATCAGCTCGTTAGCTGCTTGGGCGGTCGGTCACGTCTCTATTATGTACTGTTGGCAAGTACTGGGCATGTATACTGGCTCCAGAATGTATCTGTACCTGCTCCAGTGTTAGTAAGGCCTGGTCTTGAAGGAGCTCACATTCGGTGCCGTCACAACACTAGCACATTGTTCCAAGAGTTTACAACTCTCACTTCGGAAAAGTTTGCCCGTACATTTACCTGATAACTTCAGGTTCCCGGAGCGTTGACAGTGATGTTGTAACCATGGTGACCTGGTAATTGTCGATATTGTAACCATGGTGACCTGGTAGTTGACGATATTGTAACTATGGTGACGTGGTAGTTGACGATACTCTAACTATGGTGACGTAGGAGGCTGGCCAGGGTGAGGGAGGGAGGGAGGGACGGGGGAGAGGTAGGGAAAAGGGAGGGACAGTGGGAGGGAGGGACGGGGGAGAGAGGGAAAGAGGGAGGGAGGGAGAGGGGGGGAGGTAACAACAGTGACCAGCACCGTCGACTGCAGTCTGTTGTCTCACAGTTCACTCATCGACCAACACTCCCCCCCTCCTCTCCCTCTCCCACACACTCACGGCTCGTGGCCTGTACAGCCCAGCCACTCATCACTCTTGCCTCTATCGTAACCTGGCCAGCAGGAAATAGTATAAATATACACAAGCACCAGACATCTTGACGTATGTTCCAGACACACGCTTTATCATGTACACATACTATTATTTTTTATTACAAAAGTTCACAGACTCTGTAGACAAACATGATTTTTTTGGGTGAGTAAAGCAGCTAGTGCTTTATTAATGCATCTCTGACATTGGGGATTTGACTGAGAATCTGATAAACAATAGATTTATCTTGTCCACGTTTCCATTGTGGATCTACAATATATATATATTATATATATTATATATATATATATATATATATATATATATATATATATATATATATATATATATATATATATATATATATATATCACAATGCCAGAGGAAAGTTGACCTTGCTAGACTCATTGTCTATTTTGCCTATTCGAGCAGAGGTATTTTCAGTCTACAAGATTGCGTTGGTGAAAGCCCAGTTGGAGCAGTAATGGCACATGTAACTTAAACACTACACAGAAAGGGGTATAATACACGGGGTGACGCCTCGTATAACGGCGTGGTATTGTACACAACGTACAGGACAGCTGCTTCAAGGGGAACTCAACCTCTCGTGGCGAGTTCATATAAATAAATTATGCCAACAATATTTGAAGAAAAAAATCAATACCGAACTGCTTTGAGATCTCACACAAGACGTCAGTACAACAACTACTTCATTACAACATACCTGTATACATACACAAAGGTGAAGGCATCACCCATCCAGTGAGAGGGACGAGTTATAATGTGTGAGTGGTGCAAGTCTTAATATCACCTATAACAGTAAACACAAGGTAACACACTGGTAACATTTCCACGTCTTCACACAAAACGTTATCCTCGTGTCGTAGTTGTTGTGGTGCAGAATTATCATCAGTGTGTTAGTGTTACATTGAGTTATTTCTATTATTTGGCTTATGAATAAGTCGGTTTCAACGTCAACCTGTTGCAACCACACTGTGACGATAACCCCACTGTGGCAACAACACCCACACTGACAATAACACCCACACTGTGACAGCAATAGCCCCACTGTGGCAACAACACCCACACTGTGACAATAACACCCACACTGTGACAACAATAACCACAGTGACAACAATAACCACACTGTGATAACAATAACCACACTGTGACGACAATAACCACGCTGTGACAACAATAACCACACTGTGACAACAACCACACTGTGACCTGTGACCACACTGTGATGCATTCAAGTTTCATGTTTAATTCTCCGCCTCTTAAGAACACGTCATGGGGCAGTAGGGAGCCACCGTCAGCTTCCCCAAATACTGGTCGAGGTGGACACAGTAACACAGCTCACTTCTACAACAGTGGTTTTCTCTCCTCAAGTTCAAAGTAGTTTTCCGCTCATGAACGAAGACAATTTAACTATATTCTCACTTTAGATTCTATCTGGTAAAGTTTTTCCTTTAGAATGGAGTATATCAGAGATGAGTTACACGTTCAAGAATAAGAATCAATAAACTTCACAATCTTCATTAGTCACAACAAACATCGTAATGATCCGGATACGCAATCACGAACGCAAGAGCACATACCCTTAAATCCACAGTACCTGTTACCCCTTGGTCTGACTGTGTCATACTCGAGTGTTTGCGCGTCTATCAGGTCAAGTTGTTACTCAGCACACTCAACAGGATACAGCCAACCACGTGAGATGATACAGATGGTGTTGTTGAGGATACAGATGGTGTTGTTGAGGATACAGATGGTGTTCTCGAGGATACAGGTGGTGTTCTCGAGGATACAGGTGGTGTTCTCGAGGATACAGGTGGTGTTCTCGAGGATACAGGTGGTGTTCTCGAGGATACAGGTGGTGTTCTCGAGGATACAGGTGGTGTTCTCGAGGATACAGGCGGTGTTCTTGAGGATACAGGTGGTGTTCTCGAGGATACAGGTGGTGTTCTCGAGGATACAGGTGGTGTTCTTGATGTAGGTGACATTCTTGTAACCCTAGGTAATGTTCTTGGGGATATAGGCAGCGTTCTCAAGTTCGAGGTGAGGTTCTACTGTAGAGGATACTGGGCGGCGTTCTTGATCTTGATGACCATTCTTGGAACCCTAGGTGACGTTCTCTAGGATCCAGGGCACGAACATAGATATCCTAGTACAGACGCCGGGTAGGTTGGGCTCGGCGCACCCAATGCCCCACGAGATGATACCCGCCAGGAAATAGCGACCGTCAGCACCACGAACCTGCAGAGGCCCTCCTGAGTCACCCTGCGGGACAACACACATCAGTCACTAGGGATAATAATAACAATATCATTCTAATGTCAATACTACTACTACTACTACTACTACTACTACTACTACTACTACTACTACTACTACTAATACTACTGCTACTACTACTACTACTAATACTACTGCTACTACTACTAATAATAATACTACTGCTACTACTACTACTACTACTAATAATAATAATAATGAAAAGAAGGATTTTAACACTAAACATATAAGAATAATATAAACAATGTCCAAGAATTTATGTCCGCCACTGAACACACTTGAGTCTTAACAAGTACGACAACACAAGTGTAAGTCAATCTGGAGACCTAAGGACACCCAATAAATCTAATTTTAATCTAAACTAGCTGGAGGGGTGTAGTGTGTGGTGGGGGTGATAGCTGGGGGGTTGTGGTGTGTGGTAGAGGGTGATAGCTGGAAGGGTGTGGTGTAGGGTGATAGCTGGAGGGGTGTGGTGTGTGGTAGAGGGTGATAGCTGGAAGGGTGTGGTGTAGGGTGATAGCTGGAGGGGTGTGGTGTGTGGTAGAGGGTGATAGCTGGAAGGGTGTGGTGTGTGGTGGAGGGTGATAGCTGGACCGGTGTGGTGGAGGATAAGAGCTGGAGGGGTGTGGTGGAGGGTGATAGCTGAAGGGTGTGGTGAGAGGAGAGGAGAGGGCGGGAGGAGCGGGGAAGAGCAACCACACGACCCGCTATGTCTTCAATAATAGCGCCTGTGGCTTGGCTAGCGTACACCTTCTTCCTTACTACAGTGTGTGTGTGTGTGTGTGTGTGTGTGTGTGTGTGTGTGACCCATGGTTTAGTGTCATGGGTCCGTGGGTTTGAGTAGCATCAAGTCTCTCCATGTAATAATTCACCTAAGAACTCAAGAGGGAAAAATATTTAGTGATAATGTTCCGCCACACATTTAACTCGTAAGTGTGGGTCATCCATAAAGCTTGGCATCCTCTCCCGTGCTTCTGGCTAGCTGGGGGGCTGGCTGCTGGTACAGAGAGAGAGAGGGAGAGATCTACTCCCTCTGTACTGTAATAATTCTTTCACCTCTTACTTCCGTTATATTCTACGATGTCGCCGCCCAACATGAACCACCACCACCAACCTGCCCTGTACTCTGCCTCTTACCATTATAATTACCACGGTCATGAGGCTTCTCTGTTCCTTATCGTCTACCTCCCCCCCTCTTCTTCCTATTCCTCCTTCTCCTCCCCCTCCGCTTTCTACTACTCCATCACCTGGCCCTAGCCTCCATAACTCCATCATCTGCTACTCCACATGGCCCTAGCCTCCACTCCATCATCTGGGCCCTACCACCATTATCTGGCCTCCCTCCACCACCTAGCCCTACCCTCCACATCACCTGGCCCTACCCTCCACCACCTGCCCTACCACTCTATCACCTGGCCCCTACCCACCATCTGGCCCCTACCCTCACCACCTACCTCCACCACCTGGTCACCCTCCACCACCCCAGCCCCTACCCTCCATCACCTGGCCCTACCCTCCACCACCAGCCCTACCCTCCATCACCTGGCCCCTACCCTCACCACCTGGCCCCTACCCTCCATCACCTGGCCCTACCCTCTGTCACCTAGCCCCTACCCACCATTATCTGGCCCTAGCCTCCCATCACCTAGCCCTACCCTCCATCACCTGGCCCTACCCTCTATCCACCTGGCCCTACCACCATTATCTGGCCCTAGCCTCCATCACCTGGCCCTACCCACCATTATCTGGCCCTAGCCTCCATCACCTGGCCCTACCCAACACAACTTTCTCACGCCTACCACCACCACCACCACCACCGAGGTAACAGGTGTTTGTGACTGCGAATTTCTGCCTCAGTCTGTAGCTCACAATCATTGAACATTGTCTTAGTATAAACATCGTGTAACCCCTCGCAGTAACGCGTTATTGGTAACTAACTCTCGCCTCCCTAGTTACATAACGTAACGCAGGAGTGACACACACACACACACACATAAAGTGGTAGGTATACTGTAGTACATGATGCATACATACATTCTCTCTCTCTCTCTCTCTCTCTCTCTCTCTCTCACCTTATACCCACTCCTACCCCTGCCCCTCTCCCCACCACCCATCTTTTCTCCCGAGTGTGGCCAGATGGTCAGCAGCAACAGATGGACTGACCGACCTAGTGATGCTGGCTGACTAGGGGGTGAAGGGGTGGTCTAAGGAAATGGGTTAGGTGAGGGGAAATGGGACTTCAGGGAAAGAGGCTGGACCTAGGGCTACACCACCACCGTCACACCACCAGGGCTACACCACACCGTCACACTCTACACCCAGTCACACCCAGGGCTACACCCCACCGCACACACCACCACCGTCACACCCCAGGGCTACACCACCGTCACACCTACAGGCACACCACCGTCACACCACCAGGGTCACACCCCCAGGGCTACACCACCACCGTCACTACACCAGGGGCTACACCACCACCGTCACACACTACACCACACACACCCCCTACCACCACCGTCACACCCCAGGGCTACACCACCACCGTCCTACACACCGTCACACAGGGCCCCAGGGCTACCACCACCGTCACACCCCCAGGGCTACACCACCGTCACACCCCAGGGCTACACCACCCGTCACACCCCCAGGGGTCACACCCCCCAGGGCTACACACCACCGTCACACCCCCAGGCTACACCACACCGTCACACCCCCTACACCACCACCGTCACACCCCCCAGGGCACCACCACCGTCACACCCCCACTACACCACCGTCACACCCCCCTAGGGTCACCGTCACACCTACACACCACCGTCACACAGGGCTACCACCGTCACCGGGCTACACCACACCGTCACAGTACACCACACCGTCAGGGCTACACCAGGGCTACACCACACCGTCACACCCCAGGCTACACCACCACCGTCACACCCCCAGGGCTAAGCCACACCACCACCGTCACACCCCCAGGGCTACACACCACAGTCACACCCCCCCCAAGGCTACACCACCACCACCGTCACACCCAGGCTACTCACACCCCAGGCTACACCACCACCGTCACACCCCAGGGCTACACACCGTCACCGTCACCCCCAGCTACACCACCACAACACACCCCAGGGCTACACCAAGCTACCACCACACACCCCCCACCCACCAGGGTCACACCCCAGGGCTACACCACCACCGTCACACCCCCAGGGCTACACCACCACCGTCACACCCCCAGGGCTACACCACCTCCGTCACACCCTCCGAGGCTACACCATCAGCAAGTGTCAGTGACCGCCAGTGGACCAGCTCGCGCCTTCGGTGGAAACTACACTAATATTGTACGACATTTCAACCTACTACCAATACTACTAATACTACTACCAATACTATTACCACCAACTACTACTACTACTACTACTACTACTACACGACTGTCCCTACTGCTATGGCTATGATTACTACCATCACTATTACAAATACCACCACTACTACTATTACCAATGGTACTATTACTATTATCACCACCACTACTAATACTACCACCAAAACCACCCCGACCAATACTACCACTAACAAAATCAGCACCACCACCACCAGCAGCTTACCTCTCACCAACACTCCTACCATAGTATTCCACCATTCAAACTTTATCCCCTCCACCACCCCCTTCAAATTATACCTACCCCTTCAATTCCCCCATTAACCCATTCTTCTAACCACCCATTATCACTCGCCACCCACCCACTCACCTTCATCCACTAGCTACAACAATCACCACCCACCCAACCATCTTTACTACCATTCACCACCCATCCTAATCACAATCACCACCCACTCCACCTACCACCCACCCACCACACCATCAGACGTCTTCATCTCACCCTCCACCTCCTGCCGCCCACAAGCAGCATTGAACTGTTACAAAGTGGCGATGTCTTCAATAATCTCAGTAGTTGTTTGTGACGGTCGTAGGGAGGGCGAGTGACGGTCTTAGGAGGGTCGAGTGACGGTTTTAGGAGGGCCGAGTGACAGTTTTAGAAGGGCCGAGTGACGGTCTTAGGAGGGGGCGAGTGACGGTCTTAGAAGGGGCGAGTGGCGGTCTTAGGATGGGTGAGTGACGGTTTAAGTGCCTTCATTATATTACTATTATTTAATCCTATCTTCCATTTATATACTATGATCATATCGCCCCTCAACCAATGTCTTTCAAGGGAATATAAATTCAGTTTTCTTAATTTGTCTCTACACTCAAGGTTCCTAATGCCTGGGATTAGCTTTGTCATCCTCTTCTGGATACTTTCTAAGGAATTAATGTTCATTCTATAGTAAAGTGACCAAAACTAACCCACATAATCCTAGTGAGGTCTCATATACGTGAGATATAGTTGTAACATAACGCTATAACACGGAGAAAATTGAACCCTTTGAGTACTATGACGACCAGAGTACAATATCATCGTACTCTAGGGATTATAGATCATAGTTTTCAAAGGTGTTAAGACATCTTATTCGAGGGATTAAGTTATTGTACTTTAAAAAAAAAATCATTCGTTGAACTCCTGGGGATTCGAGAGAACTCATCTAGTTACGGTAGAGTCTCAATGCAATTTCGGCGCCATCATGGTTGTCAGCCTTTGTACTGTGGTTTGAGGATGACTGTCAGAAGGTATTAACTCGTCTTCACTTACGGTGGGAATTTTTAACTTTGGAATATTTGGTGTCTAACATTGGCTTTGGTGCCGAGGGAGGGAGGGGAGTGAGGGGGGAAGGGGAAGAGAGGGGGAGTTAAGAGGCTGGGGAGTGGAGGAGATGGATGAAGAGAGGAGGAAGGGGTGAGAATGGAGGGGAAGAGGGATAAGAGAGGGGATTGATGAGGAGGGAGGATAGTGATGGAGGGGGAAATGAAGATTGAGAGGGAAGAGGAGGGAGGGGGAGGGAAGAAGGGAGAGGATGAGGATGGAGGGGAGTAAACGGAGGGAAGTAGAGGGAAGAAAAGATAAAAGGGGAAGGGAAGGAGTAAGAGGATAAATTGAGGAAGGGAGAGAGAGGGAGGGTAGGAGGAAAGAAGGGAATAAAACATAGGAGAAAGGGAAGAGAAAGCGAGGTAGGAAGAGAGAGTCACAACAAATCATCATAAGAGAAAAGCGAGAGAAGAGATACAACAGGAAGGAGATAATTACACTGTGAAGAAAGTGTGAGACAAAGAGATAAGCTTAAAAGAAAATTAAACAGAAGAGAAGAAGACTAACAGAAAGTGAAAGTGCAGAAGACAAAGAAAAGTAAAGCAAATATATAAACATGAGAGAGAGAAAAAAAGAGAGAGAAAGAAAGAAAACAGAAAATAATTAAATAAAGTTAAACAAGGAAGAGAGAAAGAAGAAAAGTTACTATAACCAAAAAAGTAAAGAGGAAGAAAAAAAAAGAAAACGAGTGTGGAGTTAATAAAAGGTAAGGTCAGGTAAGGTAAGGTAAGGTAAGGTAAGGTAAGGTAAGGTAAGGTAAGGTAAGGTAACGCCAGGTAAGGTAACGCCAGGTAAGATTAGTTTAGGACATTAGGGGGGGGGGTCTTATTGTGGACGGGAAATACCTAAGCAGAACACATCAATTTTATAGACGAAAATATAAGGCTATATTATACATACATATATACAAGGACTATATCATTGCCCTATATGCAAATCTACAATATGGACATACTGTACAGTGTATACATGGTTATACATACAGTTATACCAGGCTATACATAGAGTAAATCCCAATTTTAAACTGTTGCCTAGTTAGTTACGTCACAGCCAGGGATAGGGATATAATTAAACAATACTAAAACATGGGGGAATAAACCAAATTAAAAGACGGGGAATAAACCAAATAAAAGTACGGGGGAATAAACCAAATTAAAGTACGGGGGAATAAACCAAAATAAAGAATGAGGGAATAAACCAAAATAAAGTACGGGGGAATAAACCAAAATAAAGAATGAGGGAATAAACCAAATTAAAGTACGGGGGAATAAACCAAAATAAAGAATGAGGGAATAAACCAAAATAAAGAATGGGGGAATAAACCAAAATAAAACACCTATAAAACAAACTATGAGTCAAAACTAAATGAAAACACGTTTGCTCTTGTCCAAATTTCAGCTTCCAAGTTTAAAAAAGTGCTTAATATTATCTGCTGCCCTGGGTTATATTTTGGGTTCACGGATTCAACACAGACTACCACCCAAACAACGGTATACATAGTTGTAAACACGCACTTTTATTCATGACTGTATACATGATGACGTAAAATGTATACCTTATAAAGAATTATCATCGCGGAATATGGGTTAAAATATGGACATTAATAAACGTGATTGGATAAATAACCAGAAAATAATGAAAACACTGATGATAACTGGCTATTGGCTTGGGAGTTTCCTTAAGACCATGACGTAAAATCAGTCACCGGAAAACGCGGGAAAAGTCAAAAGCGCGGGAAAAACAGTAGAGAGACTTCCCGCCACCCTGTGTTAACTAGGGCGGCAAGAGATGGAAAGTGCTGCAACCTGGGCTAATGGCTACCACAGTTTTATCTGAAACTGACTTAGAACGAAGGGAAATAACGAAACCAAGAGAAAAAATACAACGAGACACATTAGTAATCAGGAATAGTGTGGCGCCAGTAGTGAAAATTCCCGTATGTTATCGTTCATCAAAAGAGGCAACACACACACACACACACATTACCGTATCTTATCACAGACACGATCAGTTGTACCCGAATCATAGCAGAAGAAATTATAGGTTGAACATTCACTACTAAGTCTATCATCAACTCTGACACGTGATGATAGATAGGAGTAATTTACTGGTTTATTACAAGTATTTTTCAACTGTACAGATTTTCACTTTTATGTTCGTAAGTCACTGGACAACTAAAGATTAGATACAGCTTATTTCACCTGAATATTAGACACCTCAGCTTACTTCACCTGAATATTAGACACCCCAGCTTATTTCACTTAAAGATTAGCCACCGTAGCTAACCAAACCTAACATAACCCTTCCAGTTAGCGTTAGGGTGGTTAATCTTAAGGTGAAATAAGCTGGGGTGTCTTAACCTTCTGGTCATTTCCATAAATCCTAAATCTTATTTTAAATTATTAATAAATCCGGTTAAATCCAGTTACTGTTACTTCGACAGAGGTTGTGAAGTGTGCAGCAGGGTAAGGTGTGCAGCAGGTGCGAGGTGTGCGACAGGGCGAGGTGTGCAGCAGGGGGTGTGCAGCAGGGTGAGATGTGCAGCAGGGAAAGTGTGCAGCGAGGTGAGATGTGCAGCAGGGTGTGGATGCAGCAGGTAAGTGTGCAGAAGTGCCTCATCCACAGCAGCTACACCCGGTCTCCCCTACACCCAGCCTCTCCTACACCCAGCCTCCCCTACACCCAGCCTCTCCTACCCGGCCTCCCCACCCAGCCTCCCCTGCACCCAGCCTCTCCTACACCCGGCCTCCCCTACCCGGCCTCCTCTACACCAGCCTCCCCTACACCCCGGTCTCCCTACACCCAGCCTCTCCTACACCCAGCCTCTCCTACACCCAGCCTCCCCCCACCCAGCCTCTCCCTACACCCAGCCTCCCCTACCCGGTCTCTCCACACACCCAGCCTCCCCCACCCAGCCTCTCCTCACCAGCCTCCCCTACACCCAGCCTCTCCTACACCCAGCCTCCCCTACCCAGCCTCCCCTACACCCAGCCTCCCCTACACCCAGCCTCTCTTACACCCAGCCTCCCCTACACCCGGCCTCCCCTACACCCGGCCTCCCCTACACCCAGTCCCGCTTGTTACCCGTCGTGGGACCTCAAGAAAGTCTGTTATATTCAAGCGTTTATTGGCTTCGGTTCATCAACTACCCGTGTATGTATGTGTGTGTGTGTGTGTGTGTGTGTGTGTGTAGACAAGAACAGTCTCTCGCCGTCAGGACATAGAAGACCGTGCCACTAAGATACCAGGCTCTCACGTCATGACTGGAGGAGGTACGACATCCTATGGCAAAGTATGACGTCGATTAAGACTTTTAGATCAGGTCTCTTATAATACGAGGCGGCACCATTATGAGCGTCTCACCAGCACCTTGGCAAGAGTTCGTCCTCCTCCTCCTCCTCCTCCTCCTTCTTCTTCTTCTCCTCCTCCTCCTCCTCCTCCTTCTTCTTCTCCTCCTCCTCCTCCTTCTCCTCCTCCTCCTTCTCTTTCTCCCTGGTGACGTGACAACACAACTAACTTGGACACGTCTATTCAATCCGGGTTCAAAATGGCGTCGACATCTAGGTGAAACTACCGTAAATTTGTGTTTTTATATTCCCAATTAAGGAAAAAAAGTTAATTTATAACTGTGTGAGTATCAAGTCCAGCGCGTTCAGATAATAAGTGTCATCAGGCAGGTAACGAGAGAGAGGTTCCCTGCGTGGCATCTCACCCGAAAATAATCTGAAGAAAAAACCCAGGAGTGTGAGTGTTGATCTCCGCCACAAACACATCTAGAGACACCACACGCATCATTTTATGGGCCAGAGAACCAAAACAATAGTGGTGGCGAGAATTAGCTGATAGTCAACAGGCGCGAGAGAAAGCTGGTGCAGGTGGTGGCGGGAGAGGAAGGGGGCGGGCCGCTACCTGTGCACCCCCACCTCTGACACGCTCCATGACAAGATGAATGGTATGGTCACTACATCTCAGGCGGTGAAATTAGGAGTTTACGTACGGTGAACGCGACAGTGAGCAGGCGAGAGGGAGGCTAGAGGGGTAAAAGGGTAAGGGGAGAGTTAAGGTGAAGGGGGGGGGGGTACGTTGGGGAGAGGGAGGTTGAAAAGAGGATGGAGATAGAGAGATGTTGGGGAAGGGAGCGAGAGAAGGAGGAAGGGAAGGGTGATAGGTAGGGAGAGGAGACGGGCTGTGTATGATCAACTGGTGAAGGGAAAGTGTGAGACGTGAATCAGTAATAACACACACAACTGTACAGGGGGAAAGCGTCAGGGTACTAGGCAGTTATCCTCACACTTCTCTCTGTTTTTTTCCGACCAGTATAACAAGTACAAAAAGGGCACTGTGGTAACACCTGAAAATCAGGCACACCAGTTTATAACCTAACCTAATGCTAACCAAACCAAACCTAATGCTAACCAAACCTAACCTAATGCTAATGCTAACCAAACCTAACCTAATGCTAACCAAACCTAACCTAATGCTAACCAAACCTAACCTAATGCTAACCAAACCTAACCTAATGCTAACCAAACCTAACCTAATGCTAACCAAACCTAACCTAATGCTAACCAAACCAAACCTAACCTAACCAAACCTAGCAAAACAAAACCTAATAGAAGTAAAGGGAAGGGATAGGGATAGGAAGAGGAGGTGAAGGGGAGGAAGGGGAGTCAGGAGAAGGATGAGGAGGAGGAAGACGAGTAGATGAGAGGGGAGTAAGAAGGTCAAGAGGAGGAGGAGGAGGTCAAGGGTAAAGAAGAGGAGGAATAAGAGGAAAGGGAAGGAAGACAGGTGGTAGCTTCATCATCACATTCGTTACAAGTCAACTTCAACAATTGTCAACAAACCCTCAGTGTGTGTGTGTGTGTGTGTGTGTGTGTGTGTGTGTGTGTGTGTGTGTGTGTGTGTGTGTGTGTGTGTTTAATATCACCCTATACAATACTTAATAACAACATAAAAAGCAAAATAAAAACACGCTGGAGAGAGACAGAGAGAGAGCAAAAGAGAGAGAGAGGGAGAAAACAGAGAGAATGAGAGAGATATGTAGAGAGAGAGAGAGGTGTCGTGTAGGGCTGCCACTCACCTGTGTCACCCAGGGGGAAAATTACCCCGAGGGAAAGTGGCACTGCTAGGGGGCAGGGAGGAGGAGAGGAGGAGGAGGAGGGGGAGGAGAGACGACGGGGAGAGAAGAGAAGGAAGAAAACAAGATTCCCCTTATACAGGTAAGACTCCTATTCTGTGGTGGAGTCCCCCCCATTGCTGAGTAGACTTCCATCATTATACATGTAAAGACTCCCCCATTATACAGGTAAAGTTTCCCCCATTACACAGGTAAAGTCTCCTCCATTATACAGGTAAAGACTCCCCATTATACAGGTAAAGACTCCATCATTATACAGGTAAAGACCCCTCCATTATACATGTCAAGACTCCATTATACTGGTAAAGTTTCCCCCATTACACAGGTAAAGTCTCCTCCATTATACAGGTAAAGACTCCCCCATTATACAGGTAAAGACTCCCCATTATACAGGTAAAGTCTCCCGATTATACAAGTAAAGACTCCCCCATTATACAGGTAAAGACTCCAGATTATACAGGTAAAGTTTCCCCCATTAAACAGGTAAAGTCTCCTCCATTATATACAGGTAAAGACTCTCATTATACAGGTAAAGACTTCATCATTATATTGGTAAAGTCTCCTCCATTATACAAGTAAAGACTCCCAATTTATACAGGTAAAGACTCCCGATTATACAGGTAAAGTTTCCCCCATTAAACAGGTAAAGTCTCCTCCATTATACAGGTAAAGACTCCCCCATTATACAGGTAAAGACTCCCGATTATACAGGTAAAGTTTCCCCCATTAAACAGGTAAAGTCTCCTCCATTATATGAGTAAGACTCCCGATTATACAGGTAAAGACTCCCCCATTAAACAGGTAAAGTCTCCTCCATTATACATGTAAAGACTTCCCCATCATAAGATAGTCTCCCCATTATTATACCCTTTGAGACTCCCCCCCCCCCACCCCATCAGGAGGAGGTAGAGGTGGAGACTCACTCACCTGGCAGGAGTCTATGCCTCCCTTCTCATAGCCAGCACACAGGAAGATCTCAGGGATGTGCTCCTGACGCCCGCCCTTCAGGAACATGTCTTTACACTTGCTGTTGCTCACGATGGGCACCGACCCCTGCAGGAGGAACATCAGGGTATTATGGTGGGGGTATGGTAGGTGGTGATTATGGTGGGGGTATGGTAGAAGTGGTGATTGTGGTGGTGTGGGAGGTGGTGATTATGTGGAATTTATTGGGTGGTGATTAATAATTGGTGTGGGAGGTGGTGATTGTCGTGGTATGGGAGGTGTGAAGGTGATTGTGAAATTGGTCATGGGAGAACTGGTGATTATGAATTAAAGTGTGGGGGTGTTGGTGATTATGGTGGTGTGGGAGGTGAGTGATTATGGTGAGGTATGGTGGTGGTCATTATGGTGTTGCGGGAGGTGTGATTATGGTGGTGTGGGAGGTGGTGATTGTGGTGGGTGTGGGAGGTGGTGATTGTGGTGGTGTGTGGGGTGGTGATTATGGTGGTGTGGAGTCATTTGATTATGGTGGTGTAGGGTGTTGATTATGGTGGGGTATGGTAGGTGGTCGTATGGTGGAACTGGGAGGTGGTGATTATAGTGCGGTATAGTAGGTAGTGATTATGGTGGTGTGGGAGGTGGTGATTATGGTGGTGGCGGGAGGTGGTGATTATGTGGTGTGGGTGTGGGAGGTGGTGATTGTGGTGGTGTGGAAGTGGTGGTGGTGGTAGGTGGTGATTATGGGTGGTGTGGGAGGTGGTGATTATGGTGGTGTGGGGAGGTGGTGAGTTATGGTGGGGTATGGTAGGTGGTATTGTGGTGGTGTGGGAGATTGGTGATTATGAATTTGGGGGTATGGTAGGTGGTGATTGTGTGTGGTGGTGTGGGAGGTGGTGATTATGTGGTGGGGAGGTATGGTATGAGGTGTGGGTTGTGGTGGTGTGCTGGGGTGGTGATTATGGTGGTGTGGTGGTGGTTGTGGTGGGGTTATGGTGGGTGGTGATTATGGTGGTGTGGGAGGTGGTGATTATGGTGGGAGGTGGTGATTATGGTGGTGTGGGAGGTGGTGATTATGGTGGGAGGTGGTGATTATGGTGGTGTGGGAGGTGGTGATAATGGGAGTATGGTAATTGATGATCATGGGAAGTATGGGAGGTGATAATCATGGAAGTATGGAAGCTGTTGATCATGAGGGCTATGGCAGAAGTTAACATCGGGAATATAGGATGTTCAGGAGATGGAGGGGAAATGCATGACCACCCCCATGACCTCTCCTACAGAAGCCCGACCTCACCTTCTGGAGGATGGAGGGTAGTCGTCCGTGTTCAGATAGTCGTCCCCAGCCCGTGACAGTGCCTCTCTCTCCTATCAACAGGTCGTTGTTGCCCGGGAGACAGATAGGAGAGATATGGGGCAGGAACTCCAAGGGTGACTCCATCTGCACCAGCGCCAAGTCGTACTCGTAGGTGAAGAAGTTGTACTTGGGGTGGACGGCCTTGCGCTTCACCGCCCTCTCCACATACGGGAACGGCTCCATCACGGACGAGAAGTCATACTCTCCCACGCGAATCCGGATTTGTGACGTCAGCAGACTGTGTTGCACGAACGAGAGGGGAGGGAGGGGAGGGGGTTAGGAAAACGTAAACATTGGTATAAAATGGATTGTTTGGATTACTGTTGGTCGATTATTTCAGTACTGACCTATGAAGAAAGAAAGAAAGAAAGAAAGAAAGAAAGAAAGAATGAAGAAAAAAGAACGAAGTAAAAAGAAGAAAGAACGAAACAAGACGAAGAAAGAAATACCTACGGTACAGTGACAAACTAAAAAAAACACAATCACCTACAAGGAAGGAAGGAAGGAAGGAAGGAAGGGAAGGAAGGAGGGAGGAGGGAGGGAGGGAGGGAGGGAGGGAGGGAGGGAGGGAGGAGGGAGGAGGAGGGAGGGAGGGAGGAGGGAGGATGGAAGGAAGGAAAGAGGAAGGAAAGAAGAGAGGAAGAAAGGAAGGAAGGAAGGAGATATGAATGGAAGGAAGGAAGAAAGGAGATGAAAGGAATGAAGAAAGGAAAGGAGAGAATGAAGGAAGGAAGGAAGGAAGGAAGGAAGGAAGGAAGGAAGGAAGGAAGGAAACAGTACTCACTCATCAACACAGTGGCCGGCGGTAGCGACCCACTGCTCGTTCAGGAGGGCTCCGCCACACCTATGGGTCGACGAGAACCCGAAGAAGCTGGTCCTCCTTACCGACACCTGCCACGGCCACTCCCCGAACTTGGCGCTGGTGCCGTTCACTATTCTCCCCTCAGGCTGCCCCATCATGGTAGGCACCCCACACTCTAAAGGGGTGGAAGATGGGGGTGTATTAATATCTGTGGCTAGGAACTATATCTGTGTGTTGGGCTTAAGATACATACAGTACACTAATTACAGGTAAAAATAAAATGTAATTAAATAAAAATGTATGCAGCTTATATCGACTGTAACTTGATAACTTAAGGTTAAAATATATGGGAATCATATCAAATTATATCTAATTATGGGTCAATTATAGTAGTGTGCATGCAACTTAAAATATATGTAACAAACATAAATATTCGTAAATTAAACTTATTCATGAAACAAACTTAAAAAACACGAAAAAAAAATCAATTTGTCTGAAACTTTAACTTATATAACATGAAACTTTAGAAACGAGAAATGAAACTTTAAATAAACAAAACTTAAACTACAGTACTAGAATACGACATCATAATTATAAGCAGCTATTAAATAAATGCTATTGGAGGATAGTTAACCCCCTGAAGATGGTTTAACCGTTTGAGGACTATGGATTAACCCTTTGCGGATAAGAACATAAGAATGAAGGAAACTGCAGCCCACACTAAGGGAGGCCCGTGTACATCTACCCTTTATCACTCCTATACAATAACTGTCCAACCTATATTTGAAATTTACCAACGAAATCGAGTAAGTAAATGATGTTGTTTGGTAATTTGCTCCACTCATCAACAACTCTATTTCCAAACCAATTTACGCATTTCTCGCCAAAACCTAAGTTTGTCTAATTTAAAACCATTACCACGTGTTCGTTGCTGGTTTGATTTATTTAACCCCATCTTTCACTCCTATACTTCGATCACATCACACCGCACTCTCCGTCTCTCAAGAGTCCCCTGAACCTCTTTACCCCCTGTCACTAGCTTTTATTCATTCATTCTTTCTCGAGTGTAAATTCAGGATGATACTTTAACCCTTTGAGGGAGGGAGAGTTGGGGAGGGAAGGAGGGAGGGAGGGAGGCGTGTTCACTCGGGTGTAGGAGTGACAGTGGGTGTCGTAGCGCCACTAGGGAAAGCTGCACCTTCACTGTAGCGCCACCAGACACGCACCATAAGCCGTACCCAACTTTGCATTAGGCTCCGCCATTTCGTTTACCTCGCGGTGTTAACCATTGTGCGTATACATGGCTTTTCTCGGTCAAGCTCTCCTATATAGTGTTAGTCTATCGTCACCACGCAACATTACTCTAATTTACTTTACTTTACTCTCATCGTGTTTTAGTAAGGTTAATTTTCTACGTTTATTTCCCTGGGTACTGATCCCAGTCGCCACTTTGTAACCCTCGAGTTGTGGTACCAAACCCTTTAGAAAGCGCTGCTTCGACACACAAAACCCCAAGACGTTAACTATGTGACTGACTGAGTGTGTTTGATGGTTATAAATCCGTTACACAAACAGTAAACTAAATTTTCTTGAATCTAATACACATCTATAATTACTGATAATCATCCCTTCTTCGTTATTCCCTTTACTAGAGCCACGTCCATAATACTTTTAAAAATAGGTTAAAAAAAATTTAAATAACTTAATTATGAAAAACACAAAAAACGGGATTTATCATCATGCTGCCGTACGATAACTGCAGTCACGACAACTCTCACTTTCATCTGACCTGCCAGACGTGTTTGATCATTTACGTGTACTGTATGTTTCTCTAGCTGATTTTTTTTTAATATTTGTAAAAAAAAAAAAATCCATAAATGAGAGCATTAAACTGATGACTTTTAAACCACAACACAGATACGACAATCACCACTCAAGGGGTTTAGTCATTGCACCCACAAACAACCACCCCAACTACCAAACAACTACCCCAAACCCCAAATAACCACCCCAACTACCAAAGGACTACCCCAAATAGCCACCCCAACTACCAAACAACTACCCCAAACCCCAAATAACCACCCCAACTACCAAAGGACTACCCCAAACAACCACCCCAACTACCAAACCACGACCTTAGCCCCAAAACAACCAGCCAATCAACGAACAACACCGCTAGCCTCTGCAAGCAATGGTGTCTAAAGGCTTAACTACCTAATTGGGGCAGTCTAACGAGGTGTGACTTTAGCTTTTAACGACTGTACTATGGATATTGAGCTTATTCGTCCTCAAATCCTTTACCCACACTTCTTCCACCTCCTACTCTTTATTTACATCTCCTCCTCTTCCTGCCTACGTTATTTTCATGAGTTTATTTATCACGTTTTTTAATATTTCGTAATTGTTATGTTCTTCATATTTTTTTTCTCGATCTGGTTTTTTGTTCATCTATTGTTCGTGCTGTTCTTGTCCTGGTGTTCTTGTTGTTCTTGTTGTTGTTAGTATTGATGTTGTTCTTTGTCTTCTTGTTCTTTTTCTTGTTATTATTACTCTTCTTCTTCTTGGTAATTGATTAATCTTTAATGACTCCATTTTTATTATGCTTCGAATTTCTTGATAGTTTTCTTTCTGTCTGCCTCGTTTTCTTTAATGTCTCGTTTATTTCTTGTATCTCATCTTTATTGTCTCGTTTTCTGTCTCGTTTTCTTTCTTGTCTGGTATTCTTTGAACCTCCTGTCGTATACCAGTCTGGCTGTCTGACATACAAAGTTTCACACCTTTTTGCCAATGAGGATAATTAATCTCTCTATATTTACCATTAACAATAAACCCTAACTTAAAAAATACCAACAAATTAGCACACAATATCAATTTTATTTCGTATTAATAAAAAAATATGTAACACCCAAACGAAATTTTTTCCTGAGTCGACCAATCAGGCGTCGTCGTTCCATTGGTATATATACCTATTGCTTTATGTTGTCAGCAGCAGCGGGGGACCAGTTTGACCAGTTTATGTCAGCTGTTCAAAGTCCTGGTGAAAGATCCCGTCACGCGTGTTTGTGATGGTGGGAGGGAGAGAGAGAGAGAGGGGGAGTTGTTTTATATCACTTTCTTATTTTCTCTCT
This sequence comes from Homarus americanus, assembly GCF_018991925.1. Classification (NCBI taxonomy): domain Eukaryota; kingdom Metazoa; phylum Arthropoda; class Malacostraca; order Decapoda; family Nephropidae; genus Homarus; species Homarus americanus. The sequence continues at coordinate 8,259,191 of NW_024743709.1, forward strand.
CCTTCTCTTGTCTCATGTACATTTATTCTATCACATTAACTATTTATCTCCCCTTTCCATACAATCTCACTCACTTTCACTCTCACCCTGATTTATCTCTCTTCAAATTTTTATCTATATCTCTCCAGTCTCCCTTGATCTCGTATATATATATATATATATATATATATATATATATATATATATATATATATATTATATAACAGTGACAGCATCCACATGAATCTGACCTCTCTCTCTCTCTCTCTCTCTATATATATATATATATATATATATATATATATATATATATATAGCTGTTAATGAATATGTTGTATTTCTTTGTGTATGAACCTCTGTCCTGCGTGGCAGTGAGAAGTGATACCACCCTAGTGTCAACACCTGACTGAATTACTCAGAATAGGCAAACTGTACTGCAAGCTTTGTCAATAAATTTGTTAAACTAAACTTATTCCGTTTCTCCCTCCCCCACTCTCTCATTTTCTCTCTAGTCTCTCAACCCGTTTGGTCTTATTAAGCATTAAAAAGAAAACAATAATAGGCTTGAATTTTCTGAAAAGTCGGCACAACTCCCTTGGCAACCAACAACCAATCAGACGCCGAGAATTGTTGCCGTTGCTAAGGACGCGAGAAGTGGGCGGAGCTTAGTCAAAAATTCCATTAGACTCGGCATCACAGAACAATAATTACCTTTAATTTATACTAATGTAATTATTGTTTTAGTAGTAATTCAATTTTATGCTATTAATAATCCAATAACCTTAATTATATATTATATTATTACAAAACGTTATAGTTATTTTCTAATCGTTTAAAATTTAATGAGGAATTTAATTAACTTTCGTTATCTGTATTTACATATTTTTTCTGTCCACCTGTAATAATATTTAAGTTTAGTAACAAAGAAGTTGTTCGATAAACTAAAGCAAAATTAATGAAGCGAATTAATAAATCTTGCCGGTTATAATCACCAAAAAAGTAAATAAAACCGTCATTGTGAAGCTGATATATTTATCACTTTCTAACCCGTCAGCACAAACAAACAACAATAATAAGTCGTTCTTCAGCTGAGAATCCGACTTCACAGCCCAAAATAAATTGTCGTTCGTCAGCAGAGAATCCTACTTCACAGATCAAAACAAACTCATTGACTGGCCCCCTACTGTCAGTGCATAGACAACAGGTAGCTTGTAACGATTCAAAGCAAGTGATTGGCCAATTCACTAACCAATGAGAAATGTACTCAAAATAAATATTACACAATGAACGATAAATACGAATCCTCAAATATCAGTTCACGAGGAATAGCGTCGTTCTAATCCAATGAATTGAATAATTTTTCAATACACCAATTACAACTTCCCGTTCACCTCCGCCGTGTTTTAATTTTGAAGAGAGATCGTGTTCTGATTGGTTAACGTATGAACTAATCAGAGGCTTTCGTCGCTGGTCACTGCTATACGTGTTCCACTATCTAGACAACAGGAGCCCAGTTTAGTTTTCACCGAGACGAGGCGAAATATGTCACAGATGAGAGAGAGACAGAGAGAGAGAGAGAGAGGCAAGATGACAGAACAAGAGATGCAAAGATTAAACAGAGAGCGAGGAAGCCAAAACTGCAGGAAGCTATGATCACACACACACACACGTCAAAAGAGAGAGAGAGAGAGAGAGAGAGAGAGAGAGAGAGAGAGAGAGAGAGTCATCATCACAGAAAGGGAAAGAACCAAGTAAGAACGTGTTGGGAAGTGCTGGCCGAGAGAAGCCTCATTAACCCACATATTGACAACAAAAACCAGGCCACCTCACACTGACACAATACTGACACTATACTGATACATCATACTGCCACAATACTGACACCACAGTGATACTATACTGACACTACTGATACATTATGCTAACACAATACTGACACTATACTGACACCACAGTGACACTATACTGACACTACTGATACATCATATTGACACTATACTGACACTACTGATACATCAAATTGACACTATACTGATACACCACACCGACACCATACTGACACACCAGTGACAATATACTGATATCCCACACTGACACTATACTGACACTATACTGACACACCACACTGACATTATACTGACACACTACACCGACACCATACTGACACTATACTGACACACCACACCGACACCATACTGACACACCATTGACACTATACTGATACACAACACTGACACTATACTGACACACCACACTGACACTAAACTGACAAACCACACTGACACTATACTGACACTATGCTGATACACCACTGACACTAAAATGACACACTATACTGATACACCACACTGACACTATATTAACAAACCACACTGACACTATACTGACACTAAAATGACACACTATACTGATACACTACACTGACACTATATTAACAAACCACACTGACACTATACTGACACACCACACCGACACCATACTGACAGGAGAGACCTTTACACTGCTAATTAATGATAATGACAAGAAGAAAAAGACGAAGATCTTTTTCAATCCCAATTATCGTCATATTAAAACATTTACTTCACCTCTTTCTCATATAACAAAACAATGGGGAGAGAGAGAGAGAGAGAGAGAGAGAGAGAGAGGAATGACACACGTACATTTTACGACACATTTATCAAAGTTCAAACCCGTTCGAGAGACGACATGGGGCAGCACCTTATTTAATGTGTGTATTATGTTTGTGTGGTTGGACTCTGTGTGTGTGTGTGTGTGGGGGAGGGGTGAGAAGGAGGAGGAGGAGGGTGGGAAGGAAACAGAGTGTGGGAGAGGGAGTAAGGGATGGAAAGAGGTGGGAGGAAAGAAGGAGTGTGGAGGGAGTCAACAGTTAGCCTAGTGCATCAGTGACCCACATCGTGTCCGTCATCCTCCATCGTAATATGTCGGGGGGAGGCGTACCATCTCCTCTTCCTCACTCCTACACACCCTTCCTCCCTCACACACACCCTCCCTCCCTCCTTCACACCCTCCTTGCATCTTCCCCTACACACCCCCTCTCCTTCACCCCTACCCTCCTACCCTCCCTCACTCCTAACCCTCCCTCCCTCCTACACTGCCTCCCTCCCACACTCCCTCCCTCATTTCTACACCTACACTCCCTCCATCCCTCCCTCTACAACCCCAGCCTCCACAATGACCACAACCACACAACTCACAGCAGGAAGGACTAGGTCGTGTACGATGCTGAAATATTTGCTTGTAAGATTCATCGACCGCCAGTGTGGACTTGACTGAGGTAATACTTTGTTGACTGAGGTAATACTGTGTTGACTGAGGTAATATTGTGTTGACTGAGGTAATACTGTGTTGACTGAGGTAATACTGTGTTGACTGAGGTAATACTGTGTTGACTGAGGTAATACTGTGTTGACTGAGGTAATACTTTGTTGACTGAGGTAATACTGTGTTGACTGAGGTAATACTGTGTTGACTGAGGTAATACTGTGTTGACTGAGGTAATATTGTGTTGACTGAGGTAATACTGTGTTGACTGAGGTAATACTGTGTTGACTGAGGTAATACTGTGTTGACTGAGGTAATACTGTGTTGACTGAGGTAATACTGTGTTGACTGAGGTAATACTTTGTTGACTGAGGTAATACTTTGTTGACTGAGGTAATACTAACCTAACCTAACCTAACCCAACCTAACCTAACCTAACCCAACCTAAACTAACGCAGAACTAAACATAAATAAAAAATATAAATTCATCAGAAAATTGGAATAAATCAACACTTTAAAACAGACTCAAGGTAGCTATTGGATTTATACCACCCTCCTCCTCCTCCTCCTCCTCCTCCTCCTCCCCCTCCTCCCCTCCTCCTCTCCTCCTCCTCCTCCTCCTCCTCCTCCTCCTCCTCCCCTCATCTCCCTCCTACACTCCCCCCCCGCCTACAGTGTTGCCAACTAGTCTGTCACCTCTTACTGTTCTTATAATTAGGTTGTTTTCCAAGAAAGCTTACTTAACTTACTTATTTACTTAACTAATAACTATCTTGCTTATTTGCTTACTTACTTATCTACTTACTTATTTAACTTGTTTAATTTAATTACTTATTTAACTTGCTTACTTGAATTAGTTAACTTACTTAAATACGGTGCTTAAATCACTTAACTTACTTAAACTACTTAACTTACTTTCTTCAATTACTTATTTACTTAAACTACCTTAATTATTTACTAATATACTCATTTATGCTCATTTCTTAAGTTATATAATAAACTGTGGTTGAAATTAATAGTGATTTAATTACATGTAATACTGAAAGTTATGAAGGAATTTTTGCGTTCTTGGTAATATTGACATTCTGTAACCACTGTATTGAGGGGTCAAGTACTGTAACGTTCACGATTAATACAGACTATAAACATTATTACTGTACTCACGGTGTTTGGTGTGGGCGCTGCTGACAACAGGTCCAGATGGGCGCGGCGTTGTGGTGGTAGTTGTGGTAGTAGAGGTAGTGGTGCTGGAAGTAGTAGTAGATGTTGTTGTGGTAGGCGGTGGGGTAGTTGTGGTAGTAGTAGTAGTAGTGGTGGTGGTCGTGGTAGGTCTTCTAGTGGTGGTAGTGGTGGGCGTGGTGGTAGTGGTGGGCGTGGTAGTAGTGGTGGGCGTGGTGGTGGTGGTGGGCGTGGTGGTGGTGGTGGGAGGTGTGGTCCTGGTGGAGGGAGAGTAGGTAGGTGGTGGTGGAGGAGTCTTGTGGAGAGCTTCTTCCGTCGTCCACCAGGGGGCTACTGTAGGACGCGATGGTCTGTAGTAATGAAGGAAATAACAATAAATGGCGGGGGAGAGAGTGATCTCACTGGACAAAATTATGCAAATAAACTGAAGAAGAGTACTTCCCCGTTCTACACGTAGGACTGGCTGAAGGAGGAACGGAAGGAAGGAAGGAAGCACGAAAAGGGACGGAAAGAAGGACGGACAGACCGACAGATGGACGAACAGAAGGAAGGACGGACGGACGAAGGGACAAACTAAGGCGTGGAATCATCAGTGACGTCACACGTCCTTTCCGCGGGTCGTGAAAACCACCTGAAAAAACTGACGGACAAGTAGACTTTACAAACGAGTGATTTATACAGATAGATCGTTAGGTAAGGTGGGATTTTCTACTAAACCAACAACTTTACTGAAGGTTATACGACACTAATAATAATAATAATAGCCAACTCTATAATATGAAAGATGGCTTATAATCATTTTGGTAAAATTATCAACGTTAATGAAAATGGAAAAGATAAATTATATTAATGCTTTCAAACCCAAGGAAAAGTGAAAGTGGGTCCTATAGGCATGACGGGCAGTGTGGACACACCACACTGTACAGTGTGGCAACAGGGCTGGCACTACACACGACCACCTTCACTTTCCCAACTTGTAAAGTTAGATATTCACCTACAACTGGGTGGACTGGGAGTGCCTCGGGAAAGAACCAACGACCCTTAGGACAGGAGGCGGGCACTGTATCCACTCGGCCTCCACACCCAATGAGCATGTAATTAGTCTATGATATTAAAGATGAATTCTAAGATGTCTTCGAGAAGAAACATTATTAAGCATCATCAATGTCACCTGCACACGGGTCAGTGTCAGAGACCAGACTCACTTTGTAGGCTTGGGTGGGCGGGTGGGTCTGGTGGGCGGCAGGGGCGGCGTGACGGGATGAGGAGTGGTGGGGCTTGGGGGCAGACGAGACCACACAAAACTCGTCGTGTGCGGGGTGGGGGACGTGGGGTGCTCCTTGGCGGGCGTGGTTGTGACGGGGGGTCGTGGGGGCCGCTGGATGGTGATAGGCCTGGAGGTGATGAGGGAAGGCGCGCCCGTTGACACACTAGGTGGAGGCCTCGTCGTGGTCGTCGTGGTACTCGCAGGTATCAACAGACTAGAATTCCTCAAGTTTACCCCAGGCGCGATCTGGTGCACGACCCCAGCAGCGCCCGCCAGAGCAGCCGGTGACAGATCGTTGCTCTTCTCGTCATGGTTACAACACGACCCGAACATAAAGCCGTCCATACACATGCCGATGTGGTGACCGTCCGTCTTGATACACTCCCACACGAACATACACACGCCCTCCTGCCCTTTCGAACGACACGCCTTATGGGCGATCTTGTTGTAAGAGTCTGTGGAGGAAGAGAACAAGGGCATTAGTGACCTCTACTACCTGTGAACACTACCTTAAATCTGAGGTGTATACAACAGGTGTACAGTATACTAACATTAAGAGAACCAACTGTAAAACAATTTCTTCAACTTGTGATAATTATTTGAACAGATGTTCATAGCTTACCTAAATTTACAGAACACATATTCCTAATTACTCAAGGTGTAACACTGTACCTAACTGGCTGATTTAAACTGAAGCATAAAAATAAAATCAAAATATAGCAAAATTACACTGATGCTCAACCTTATTCGGATACGTTAACTTAAGACAAAAGAGATAAACAAACTATTGGAAAATATTCTGGACTTAAATTTTCTGTCCTATGTCGTGTTACGTGAACGAGTCTAGACAAGTAGAGTCGTAGTGCAAGACTAACGCCATTTTAGAAAGTCTCTTTGTTAATATTCCGCCATAACAACACAGCTTAACCTATAAACAAAACAAAAAACACCGAAAAGATTTCAAACACAAAAACACATGAAAACACCTAAAACACGAAAACACTAAAAACACTATTAAACAACTCGCGAAAATACCTGAAACACACACACACACAAGACATAGAATCATAATTTTACCATCACCAGCAGTTCACCTTATTTTCACCTTCCCTCCCCTGAACTTAATTGTAGCTGACACCCAAACACGCTACTTTCACACCGCCGCCGCCGTCATCGCCACCTGGTCTAGTTGGCCAGTCTAGACCACTGACCTTCTTCTGGGTCCCCGGACAAAATTACCGCCAGAGAACAAAATCATTGGACAAAATTACCGCCAGAGAACAAAATCATTGGACAAAATTACCGCCAGAGAACAAAATCATTGGACAAAATTACCATCAGAAGAAAATCTCATCAGACAAAATCACCATCAGAGGACAATACCATTGGACAAAATTAACACTGGTTTAAAGTCCCACTAGGCTGGGTTAGGTTAAGTTAGGTTAAGTTAGGTTAAGTTAGGTTAGGTTAGGTTAGGTGAAGGCAGGGACAGACTTAGGTTAGGTTATGTCATGTATGGTGAGGTTAAGTTGGTTTATAACAGATTAATTAGGTCAAGCTAGGGTATGTCAGGTCAGGCCAAGTTAAATAGGTCAAGACAGGGTACGTTAGGTTTGATGAGGCCAGGTTAGGCTAGGTTAGGTTTGATTTGTATAACCCAACCCAACCTAACCAAACAGAGTGGCCTGGTACAGTATATTATTGTGATAGCAAGATTTTTGACCAGTGGAAAATTGTCGCATGAGATTTTGTCCGATCTTAAACTGTCTCGTGGGATTTTGCTCCAATGAAGAAGTGTGTGTGTGTGTGTGTGTGTGTGTGTGTGTGTGTGTGTGTGTGTAACAGATAATAACACCATATGAAAATAACACAAACTAACACTTTGCACACCATACCATAAACCACTATCACTCTACATTACACTATACCACTATAACATATAATATATAATCTACATATATAAAAATAGCTATATAAACCCTTCAATATATCTATAACATTTACTGAAGACGCCCCTGTCAATGTAAACGGGTAATAATGGGTCAGTTGGCAACTCGACCAGCCTCGACATGTTACCTTCCCGAGGTCACCGTATTTACTGCCAAATTACCATCCTTGTTAGGTACAGTTCAGTTGGGGAATGATAACAACCCGATTTTTAGTTCAGGTCAGATTTTGGGAGGTGTGGTCAGGGGGAGATGTGGTCAGGGAGGGTGATGGGGGGGGTGGGAATAATGTATGGTATTAAGGAAATATATCAGAGGGGTGTAAGGAGTTTGTGTTGGTGAGGGGTTGGATGAAGGAGGGGTTGTATATGCGAGGGAGGAAGGTGTATGAGGGAGGAAGAAGGTTGTGTATGAGGAGGAGGTATAAGGAGGAAGGGTTGTGTATGAGGGAGGAAGGTTGTGTATGAGGGAGGAAGAAGGTTGTGTATGAGGGAGGAAGGGGTTGTGTATGAGGGAGGAGGGGGTTGGAGGGAGGGGAAGGTATGAGGGAGGAGGGGGTTGTGTATGAGGGGGAAGGGGTTGTGTATAAGGGAGGAAGGAGGTTGTGTGTGAGGGAGGAAGGGGTTTGTGAGGGAGGAGGGGGGTTGTGTATGAGGGAGGAAGGGGGTTGTGTATGAGGGAGGAGGGGTTGTGTATGAAGGAGGAGGGGTTGTGTATGAGGGAGGAAGGGGGTTGTGTATGAGGGAGGAGGGGTTGTGTATGAAGGAGGAAGAGGTTGTAATTGGGAGGGGGTGGGTTGTGTTTGTGAAGAGGTTATATGCTGAAGAGTGGGGTTGTGGTTTTTGTGTCAGAGGGGGGGAGGTGTGTTGGGAAGGGTGGTTGTGTGTTAGGGTTGTGGGGTTGTGTTTTAGGTGGGACGGGTCAGACAAGGGTGTTGGCGGCAGCACGTGTGATACAGTGAGACGTGAATGATGGCTGTTTCGTTCACATGTTTGTGGTCGGTGGTGGTTAAGTGTGTGTGTGTGTGTGTGTGTGTGTGTGTGTGTGTGGAAGGAAGGAGCCAATCTACACCTACTGTAATCTAACCAAACCTAACCTAACCTAACCTAACCTAACCTAACCTAACCTAATCTAACCTAATCTAACCAAACCTAACCTAACTTAACCTCACCTAACCAAACCTAACTCAACCTAATCTCATCTAACCTAAACTAACCTAACCAAGGGCAGTTCCAGGCGAGTTACTACATAATAAGATACGGAAAAAAAATAATTGTAAAAGCTTTCGTGAATCCAGAGAGGTGGGGAGGGATGGGGGGGGGAGGGGTGTGGGGTGGGTGGGGAGGGGTGGGGAGGGTGGGGGGGGGGTGTGGGTGGTAGGGGAGAGGTGTGGGGGTGTGGGTGGTGGGGTGTGGGTGGAGGGGTGTGGGTGGATGAGATGTATTGTGAGGCCAAGTTTCTCTCATTCTATAATTCTTTCTTCTTCCTTCTTTCATTTATTCCAATAATTATAGTCTTGTGCATTACCTCTATTTGTTATTATTATTATTATTATTATTATTATTATTATTATTATTATCATTATTACAGAACCGATGAAGTAATTTCTTTCCTAAACTTATATTATAGTTTCGTTTACCTTACCCAAATTATCATAGAAAACGGCATGTTGGGTATCGCAAGTCCTAAGCTCAAACCCAGGATGACGTTCCAAACTCTCTATGGACCAGATGATAATAATAAAGGCAGAAGACATAGAGTAAATAAATACAATAACAGTATGATAAAAAAAAATGGTGATTATTCTTCAGTAAATATCAAAATTAATTCAAACAAAGTCTAACAGGAGCAAGATGATTTTTATTCACTCTACTTCTGAGTTGGAATAAATGGTCAAGAGATGGCGTCAAGAAACCTAACCTAACCCAACCTAACCTAACCCAACCTATTGAAATATGAAGACAATAGCTACATACAAAGAGAGGAATAGAAAATGATATATCTCAGTGAAAACGACAGACAGACAAACGGACATGACTGATCTCTGCGGCGGGAGGAAGCGGAGGCGGTGTCACAGGCTGCGAGTCCAACAGTAAAGAGCCGTCGCTTTTAGGTCAGTTTCCTTGGTGATATTGGCCCGCTTTCCCTTGTGAAGTCCACTCCAGAGTATTGTGTCTTACGGGTGTTGACTACTGATGTATTACTCTTAGTTGGGCTGTGGTTATGATTATGAACACACGCACACACTTTTATGTAGATATACACATAAATAACCACACATATATACATACACCATTATTTACGTGTGTGTGTGTGTGTGTGTGTGTGTGTCATCAGAACAACAACCCAACTCAGAATAATATTAGTAAGTTATTTGTAAATCCTATCAATCATATAAAAATTTAATGACAAGTATCTTTCTATCCACTCATATTATTTTTAACTTTGGTTTTTAATATTTCATTATCATCTCACCAACGACACCTCCCAGTGACCTGTTTTTAGTGAGCGTTACGAGTTGTATTGTGTCTTGATTATTTTTTCTTTTTTACAAATAGAGAAAATTTTCTTATTCTTTTTTTGTCTTATTTGGAGTTGAATTTATTGTGTGATTTTAATTTATTGGAGCGAATTGCTATTATTATTATTATTATTATTATTGATGTTTTGGTTTATTAATATTTCATTATCATCTCACCAACGACACCTCCCAGTGACCTGTTTTTAGTGAGCGTTACGAGTTGTATTGTGTCTTGATTATTTTTTCTTTTTTACAAATAGAGAAAATTTTCTTATTCTTTTTTTGTCTTATTTGGAGTTGAATTTATTGTGTGATTTTAATTTATTGGAGCGAATTGCTATTATTATTATTATTATTATTATTATTATTATTATTATTATTATTATTATTATTACTTTTATTATTATTGTTATTATTGTTACTATTATTATTATTATTATTATTATTATTATTATTATTATTATTATAATTATCATGATTTTTATTATTATTGTTACTTTATTATTATTATTATTATTATTATTATTATTATTATTATTATCATATTATTATTCATTCATCGTTACTTATTATTATTATTATTATTATTATTATTTTCATTATTATTATTTTCATTCTTAATTATTATTATTATTATTTTTATTATTATTACCATTGTTACTATTATTATTACTATTACAACACAACTTTACGTCAAAATTCATTATAATCTCTTTACCAAGAATACGAAACAAACCACTGAGTTTTAATGATCAATAGCTTATATGTTCTTCATTTTAAAGATAATTTTATTCGACGTTTAAGTTTGGGATATGCCGATAACTGTAATCACCCACCTGGACACTATTATCACCCACATGGACACTATTATCACCCACCTGGACACTGTAATCACCCCTAGACACTATAATCACCCACCTGGACACTGTAATCACCCCCTCAGTGAAAGTCCAGGAACATCCGGCCACCTGACCCACTAGTTACCGGGTATGGCCGGTTAAGATACACCATCCGGAAGTGACGTCGGCCTTGTTACATCACCTAGATAGATCCACTTCCCCCGAGGCAAACTCACCACAGATCCACTTCCCCCGAGCTCATAGATCCACTTTACCTGAGGCAACCATGACTTCCAACACATCCACTTGGACTGCTGTTAGGTTAGGTCAGGTGGTGATCCACTTCTGGGATCCACTTGAGCAACTCATCACAGATCCACTTAGGATTCCACTTCCCCCGAGGCAAACTCATCACAGATCCACTTCCCCCGAGGCAAACTCACCACAGATCCATTTCCCCCGAGGCAAACTCATCACAGATCCACTTCCCCCGAGGCAAACTCACCACAGATCCACTTCCCCCGAGGCAAACTCACCACAATAACAAAGGCCAACTTACAGTAAGAGTGAGTCCCAATGGCACGTCCCTGGGGTATGAGGGGCGCCAGGTGTGAGGGCAGGTCCCCCCTCACCAGCACCGCCCACCACGTCGCCACACACACCAGGGTCCACAGTGCTCCACCTGCAGGAGGAGAGTGACGATTATTTACATGAAGTGAAAAATAATTACTGAATACTTGATAATTACCAGATGTCATGTTATGTGAAGTGAAAGGAAATTAATTTATGTGATATTTAATATAATTTAATAGGTAAATTATATTGGAATTAACGAATATATAACAGTAATTTAGTAATATCTAAGAATTATTTAAAAACTACACGAAAATTATCAAATGATAGCACCAATACCTAATATATAACGGTAACTTATTAATAATTTAACAAGCAATCAATAGTTATAGAAGAATAATCAAGTAATCCTATGAATCATAATTATTTGACTACCATTCAGTAATTATAGAAGAATTATCTATATATTTTGTAACTATAATTACGATATTCAAAATTACCAAATAAATGTATTATCAGTTACCAAATATTTATTAAGTGGGTATCAAATTATTATTATTATTATTATATATATTTTTTACGGGAATTAGCCACCCGGGCACAGGTCGAACGACCTGTTAGTTATCAATTATCATGGTAGTGTGTACATGACAGTAACACACACACACACACACACACAAAACAGTTTAGTTCTCAGACACAAGCAATTAGAGAATAAGAGGTGTGGGAAGTGTGACGAAAAGGAGGAAGAGGAGGAGGAAGAAAGAAGGGAGGATGGAGAGAGGTAAAGAGATTTTGACCCTTTTAAGGAGATAGTGATGATTATTATTATTATTTTTATTATTATTATTATTATTATTATTATTATTATTATTATTATTTCTATTATTATTATTATTATTATCATTATTATTATTATTATTATTATTATTATTATTATTATTATTATTATTATCATTACTATTATTATTATTATTATCATTATTATTATTATCATTATTATTTTTATTATTATTATTATTATTATTATTATCATTATTATTATTATCATTATTATTTTTATTATCATTATTATTATTATTATTATTATTATTATTATTATTATTATTATTATTATTATTATTATCATTACTATTATTATTATTATTATTATCATTACAATTATTATTATTGATGTTATTATCACTATGATCATTATTATTACTATTACTATCATCACTACTATTGTCAGGCCTACAGCCAACCCATCCCTTCCCTCCACCGGCCTCACAACATCCGGCGGCCGGATCATCTAGGCCACTTGCATCTGGCCGACATCACCTCTCCCCACAACACCACCCAGCCATTGTTTACTATCTCCCGCGTTCTTATGGGGTCAATCCGGATTCATACAGTCACGTGGGAATACGGATTTAATATTATGTGTTGATGTTGCATATGAATGTGTGGGTGGGCGATGGCAATAAATATCTTAGAAAATGTATATAGCTGCAAATATATATAATTAAGGGATAACATAAGGGTTTAAAAATACTTGTATATACATTAGGGTTTGTACTGCCTGTGTGTTGATAAGTTACGAGGTTTTAGGGTTAACAATAATAAGTCTTTAATCTCTCTCTCACACACACACACACACACACACACACACACACACACACACACACACACAGATGGTCACGGTCGGTGGGCAGGTGACTGGAACAAGACAAGCTGTAGTAACAAAGGCCATTACGAGTTAATTAGCAGGTAAATAAGATGTAATTAGTAAGGATGTATTAATAATTTTAAAAGAAGTCGGGAATGTAGTGTTTCCAGTCTAGTTGAGAGAGAGAGAGAGAGAGAGAGAGAGAGAGAGTGATGTTTATTTAGCTACGGGGAGGTGGTAATGAGGAAGGTGAGTTAAGAGGAGGAAGGTGAGGTGGGGAAGAGGTTGGGAGGAGAAGGAGAGTAGGGGAGAGGAGGAGGAGAATAAGGAAGAGGAGAATAAGGAAGAGGAGAATATGGAAGAGGAGAATGAGGAGGATGACTACAGATGAAGAAAAGGGTGGAGGAAGAAGTGGAAGTGAAGGGGGAGGAGGAAGAAAAGAAAAGAAAAGAAAAGAAGAAGGGTCAAGAGTAGGGGGTACTAGGGTATAAGAAACTAGTTTGTCCACTCCTTCATTTCCTGTCCACACCTGTCTACACACACACAGACACACACACAAACTTTCTTTCCGGTTCAACATCCCTCGGACGTGGTGGTAGTTAGTGGTAGGTCATGGTGGCGGTGGTAAGTAAAGTGGTACTGGTGGTTTTCGTGGTCGTAGGTGGTTGGCGTAGTTGATGAATTTAATTGTACTGTATGTATGTATGTATGTATGTATGTATGTATGTATGTATGTATGTATGTATGTATGTACAGTATATTCCTTGCCTCGCAAGCGAATGGACCTATGATCGATCCTCGGGCAGGGTGAAACTATGGGCAAGTTTCTTTACGCCATTTGCCTCTGTCTACCCAGCAGTAATTGGGAACCTGGATGTTAATCGATTTGCGGATCGTATTCTGGTGTAATAGTTAGCCAGTGCAGTTGGCGAGTTGTCCGGTCTTCTCGGACTATTCTTTGACACTGGGTCATGCAAATCGTTAATTCAGGGTGAGGTTGTTGTGTTGGCGACAGCTTCTACACCTTAAACAAATTCACGCCTAGGTGGCCCTTGGGCCGGCCATCCTCGTACACGAGGGTCAGCCATTATTATGTATGTGTGTGTGTGTACAGTATATATGATATAAAGGCATGGTTCTGTTTCAAGATTATTTGAGTGTGGCAATAATGACCCGTCCTTCAGAGGGGAGGAGGACGGGGAACGTTTAGTTATACTCCTTCTTGTCCTTAGCAATAGCTTAATTCGATGATATACTTTAGTCTGTGTGTGTGTGTGTGTGTGTGTGTGTGTGTGTGTTTATTTTCTTAAAACTTAAATAGTTCTTGTAGTGTAGAAAACGGTGAGGACTTGTTGACATGACGACACCTGTACCTCCACTGTATACCTGTACTTTAGATCTGTACAAATTATGCAAACACACACACACAGTGCTGGCAGTGTCAGTACACCTGACCTCTGACCTAGCTGACCTCCTAGTTCCCTAACCCTCTTGACCTCCGCCACCCCTCCTTCACCTTTCTGGCTTCCGTGTGAGGTGTGGCCAGACACGACACGTCCTCGCCCTTCCTCGCACGCCCCCCCCCCTCCCCCTACACTATCAACCTGATTCAGTGGTGTCATCACAGTGTGTCACCTGCACCAGTTCCTGCGGCGGAGATTCTTATGAGAAGTTACAGGTATAGGTACAGGTTCAGGTATAAGAACATAAGAACATAAGAATGGAGGAAACTGCAGCGGGCCTATTGGCCCATACTGGGCAGTCCCGTTTACACCCAACCCCTATTGCTCATATAAGCATCTAACCTATGTTTGAAGCTATTCAACGTATTCGAGTTAATGATGATATTTGGTAACTTGTTCCATTCATCCACTACTGTTTCCAAACCAGTGTTTGGGTATAGGTACAGGTTCAGGTATAGGTACAGGTTCAGGTATAGGTACAGGTTCAGGTATAGGTACAGGTTCAGGTATAGGTACAGGTACAGCTTCAGGTAGGTTGTACAGGTACAGGTTCAGGTCAGGTAGGTACAGGTTCAGGTAAGGTAGGTACAGGTTCAGGTATAGGTACAGGTTCAGGTATAGGTACAGGTATAGGTACAGGTACAGCTTCAGGTATGGGTACAGGTTCAGGTATAGGTACAGGTTCAGGTATAGGTACAGGTTCAGGTATAGGTACAGGTTCAGGTACAGGTTCAGGTACAGGTACAGGTTCAGATATAGGTACAGGTAAGCAAATATTCTTCCTACCATGACCTGTGACCAGATGGAGGTTGAGAAGCACCATGACCTGTGACCTGGTAACCTCACACACACACACACACACACACACACACACACACACACACACAGTATAGCTCGCGGCGACAGGAAATCCATGACCACAAAAACGAGAGAGACGGACAGAAGGCCGTGTTTACCCTAGCGACTATCACTGACGGTCAAGCCTTGTGAGTCAGTGAGTCAGTGGGTAAAAAGGGGGGTGGGGAGGTGGTTGGGTGGCTGGGTCATGGAGGGTCTTGCCGTGAACCAATGACCCCCTCACCCCGCCTCATTCCCCTCCCTCACCCTACCCCTCCTCCTGTCCATTCATTCACGGCCGCTCCTGTTACGAGATGAAGAAAAAAAATCATTGACTGGCACGGGTTCCCAAAGGGTGTTACGTTAAAGGTTTTCTCTCCTTGGTGGAAAGCGCATCTAAAAGATTCACTTCAGCTACCAGACAAAAAGCTAGCGGACGAAATGGTGCTGAAATTACACTGTGACTCTGAACTTTTCCGTGTTTACCCTAGCGACTATCACTGACGGTCAAAAAGCCTTGTGAGTCAGTGAGTCAGTGGGTAAAAAGGGGGGTGGGGAGGTGGTTGGGTGGCTGGGTCATGGAGGGTCTTGCCGTGAACCAATGACCCCCTCACCCCGCCTCATTCCCTTCCCTCACCCTACCCCTCCTCCTGTCCATTCATTCACGGCCGCTCCTGTTACGAGAGGAAGAAAAAAAACACATTGACTGGCACGGGTTCCCAAAGTGTGTTACGTTAAAGGTTTTCTCTCCTTGGTGGAAAGCGCATCTAAAAGATTCACTTCAGCTACCAGACAAAAAGCTAGAGGACGAAATGGTGCTGAAATTACACTGTGACTCTGAACTTTTCTTTATACTGAAGGTGTAAGACTGCAGGTGGTAGACTCACTTCAAGGACCACCTCGGAGGAACACTCATTTTCACGCCCTAGAAAAATCTGTATTGTAAACCCCTTTTTTCAGAATATAATTGAAAGATGTAAACTCATGCAAAAAGCGTCTGACATACCTAGGTGGTTAATGACGTCACGTAAGGCCCTAGTGGTAACAACGGAGTGTTTATACAAAGGTCTTAAAATGCTGCTCGTTTGTTTATTTGTGTGTCAGTTCGTGTAAGTATATGTTCCTGACCACAGTATTGTACACTGCACACCCCGTCTCCAGCACCACTGCCCCCGGGCGAGGCAGGACGTGTGGTGGTCTCCCTGGCACCTGCTGGTTCTTAAGCTACTCCGTTCCTTATTATGTTATGACGCACCACGCCTGAGGGTACTGTGAGGGACGGCGACGGGCGGAGGCGGGTTCGGACGGGTGGGGACGGCTCCACCTTGTACCTAGGACCTGCCTCTCGTGATGGCCTTCCTTCCTATAACCCCCCTGGCACTGTGTTGGCTGACTCACCCGCCTCTGTGTGTGTGTGTGTGTGTGTGTTGTGTGTGTGTGTGTGTGTGTGTGTGTGTGTGTGTGTGTGTTGTGTGTGTGTGTGTGTGTTTACTTCATCACTACCTCCAGGTACACACACCATAAGGATAACACGACCTGCCTCCGCTCTACTTATCATTAAACAGCTGCAGAAACTGTTACCTTCACTCCAATTTCCTTTCAGTGTAGTGACATAAGGAACGTGTGAGACATCTTCTTAACACGTCTGAGGCATATCTCCCACCTGACGTGAAGATGTAAATATTGATGGTCACAAACAGCTTCCTTGTGAGACGCCAGGCAGTAGTGTGAAATACCTTGGCTTATAAGTCTTTGGAAATCAGTCTATGTGTTTCACGGTAGTTAGAAAGTCACAAATGCAGTATTACTTTCTTTAGATGGTTAAAAGAGAAAGTATTATTCGGGTCAGGAGAACTAGTTATATGGAAATCTTTGTCACTCCCTTCAGTATAACATCTTTCCCTTTTTGAGCAGGTTAGGTTAGGTTATGTTAGGATATATTAACGCCACTGTGATTAACCTTAAGGTGAAATAAGCTGGGGGACTAATTTTCAGGTGATCCGGACACTGTCTCTTGTGGTACAGTTCTTTACTTTTACAACAGTTACAGAGTGTATAATATAATTTCGTGCTCTGGTTAATAAAATTACAGTAGCTACAAACTGTAAAATGACATAATTCTCATTCGGTCAGCAATTTTACAGTGATTAAAGCCTGTAAAGTAACTTTCTCTTAATTAAGAATTTTACAGTGGTTGCAAACTTTGAAAATAACCTTCTCTTTTGATCAACAATTTTACAGTAGGTAGAGACTGTAAAATTATCACTCTCGTTTGATCAATAATTTCATAATGACTTTAGGCTGTAAATAAGGGACATTCTCTCTCGGTCAAAAAATTCTTCAAGGGTTTACTGCATGTACCAGGCAGGTCTTGATAGGAGGAGTAACCTGCAAGGCCGCTGGGGAGGTGCTGCTGCCCTCTGTGTGTGTGTGTGTGTGTGTGTGAGGGTGAGGAATGCAGGTGGTAAATAAGGAACTGAAACGTAATTAACCTCCATAGCTCATGTGGTGGGTTAGAGGTGTCTCCCACCCTATATACTGTACACACTCTGGGTCTGTCTCTTACACACACACACACACACACACACACACTCACACACACACACGTAAATGGGAGAGCGAGAACCAAATAGACGTACACAGAAAGACAGAGACAGTTAAATAGACAGACACAGACAGACATACGGACAGACAGGCAGAGAAAGACACGAGCTAATAGGCAGAAACTGGTACTCACACAAATAAAAAGACAGACACATACATACAACCAGACAGACATAGACACAGACAGAGTCGGGACATGAGAGGCAGGTTTATAATAGCTGTCATCACACTCACACAACTATCATTAACTCTTATTAACTAGCATGTCCTCCCTAACCTAAACTAAATCAACCTAACCTAACCTAACCTAGCCTAAACCAACCTAACCTAGCCTAAACCAACCTAACCTAACCTAAACCAACCTAACCTAACCTAAACCAACCTAACCTAACCTAAATCAACCAACCTAATCCCAACCTAAACCAATCCAACGTAACCTAAATCAACCTAACCTAATCAACCCCTCAACCTAACCAATCCCAAAAACCAACCCAACCGCCAATCTCCAATATTCAACCTAAACCAACCTAACCAAACCTAAACCAACCTAACCTAGCCTAAACCAACCTAACCTAACCTAAACCAACCTAACCTAAATCAACCTAACCTAACCTAAACCAATCTAACGTAACCTAAACCAACCTAACCTAAACCATCCTAACCAAGCCTAAACCAACCTAACCTAACCTAAACCAACCTAACCTAGCCTAAATCAACCTAACCTAAATCAACCTAACCTAACCTAAACCAACCTAACCTAACCTAAATCAACCTAACCTAACCTAAATCAACCTAACCTAACCTAGATCAACCTAACCTAACCAAATCAAACTTGAATTAAGAGAGAGTTTGTCCAGTGGGTCATAGTTCAGTGAGTGACGTCGATAAAAGAGACGAGAGACAAGCGACAGACCGAGACAGTTCATTTCGAGACAAAAGCCTTCAGTAATGTGCTGTAGTGGCCAGGTAGGTCATTATCACCTCAGTATGACAACAGGTGTGAGGCGAGTATGACAACGAGTGTGAGGCGAGTGTGAGGCGAGTATGACAACGAGTGTGAGGCGAGTATGACAACGAGTGTGAGGCGAGTATGACAACGAGTGAAGCGAGCATGACAACGAGTGTGAGGCGAGTATGAGGCGAGTATGACAACGAGTGAAGCGAGCATGACAACGAGTGTGAGGCGAGTGTTAGCTACAGTAAACAATGTCAACAACACACTACAACTCCTGTACCCTCACACTGTTTACCTCTCGACTCGCGTATTCAACCAATCACGTCTCGTCTTTGTTTGCGGCCTTAGTGAGGGAGAGAAAGAATAAGGGGGGTGAGGAAGGTAGGGAGAGGAGGGAGAGGAAGGAGAGGAAGGAGAGAGGAAGGAGAGGAGGGAGAGGAAGGAGAGGAGGGAAATGGGACGTGGGGAGAAGATGGCAGGGGTTGGTGGGCTGGTGGGTTGGTGGGTTGGTTGGTGGGAGTGATAGTAACTGGCAGTGTTGGTTGGTTGACTTGTTAGCAGTAAGTGGGTGGTGAGTGGTTGGGTGGTGAGTGGTTGGGTAGTGAGTGGTGGTGGTGGTGGTGGTGGTGGTGGTTGCCGTCCCCATCTGCTGCAACGGGGTCACTCCTGGCGTGTTCCTGTTACACTTTGTTTGGTCTAGTTTGAGGGATTTTTTTTTTTTTTTTGGAGTCGACACATCCTGGGTTGAGTGAGTCAACTGTGTGCATGGTGTAGCGGCGACACGTATACTTACACCCAACTCAACATCCTATTTCAATAACCACATAATTAACATAACTCATTATATAATCTAACTAATTATCGAGTATTTTGTTTGGGTTAATACTGATAAATCTTAGGAAGACTGGATGAGGCGACGATAACGAGTGTGTGTGGCGAAAGTAGTGAAGATGGCAGCTGTGGTGTGTTTCTCCCGCTCCTCTTTCATGACTCACATTCCCATACTTAAACGTGATTATCCATTACCTGGCTGACCTCCTTATGTTGACCCTCATACACACAGACAAACACACGTGCTGCTGCCGCTACTAAAGATGTTTCTCAGATACTAATTCACGGTAACTGGCTGGACTCAACAGGTCTCGGGAACTGTCTTGTAAATATGTCTGGGGAGACTAGCGGAGCCTCTACCTGGCATTATCCCACTCTAAAATTTCAGTTATCATTTCTCATATTTTTACCTTAAAATTTTTAAATAATAAACTAAAACAATTAAAGTCATCTCGTCGACAGTAGATAATTATGTTTTCTTAAAGAAGTGTACTATTGTATAATACTTTTTTGTGAAGATAAAATTAAGTCATTTTGTGGAAAGTTTTAAGTATAATCACCGACAAGTTGGCCATAGTGTAATTATGGCAGCGTGCAACACTGCAGGAGGGAGACAAAACTGTGAAACATCGACCTTTGTGTTGCATATTGCCTACTAGCAGTGTTGACATCCTTTTCTTACCTGAAAGTAGAAAATACAATCATTAAAAAGAAGAAAATTTAACTTTCTAAAACGGTAAAAAATGTAATAAGATGATGCTTACTGGCAACTGTACACACCACATCTGTCAGAATAACAAGACTGAAATAAAATTATGTCCGCCAGACGCCAGTTGTCATGATGACAGCACAGACGATGTCCACGGGAGGCTCATTTGTCATGGTGACGTATAAAACAAAAATAAAAACAAGTGAACAAAATGAGAATAAAAGACTACACGAAGGAAACTAAAGAGAAGTAAAAAAAAATAAAGATTCGAGGAAGATGAAAAAAATGTTCTTACGAAAGTTACGATCCCGCAGTTCGTTTTCTATACACTGTTTCATACGTTTTCTTTACGCTGTGGTGAGACTCTGCTAATATCCGTCATACTATCATCATACTCATCATATTATAATCATACTCATCCTATTATCATTCACCACACTCTCATTATACTATTAATCATCCTAATTATGCTCATTATACTTACGGTTATTATTTAATATTCATCACGCTGACTCATTATATCAGCATACTCATCATACCAGCAGACTAACCATCATACCAACACACTCATCATACTAGCAGATTCATCATATTAAGCATACCCATACCAATACCAAAGACTCACACCAGCAAGTGCAGCGTATTGAAGATTGGAAGAACAAATACTGTCAATGTATACAGCCTTAACAACATCAACCTAAAGAAGTCGACTTGTGAAAGAGACTCAGGGGTATTTGTAAGCCCGGACCTACGGCCTAGAAAACAGTGCGTTAATGTTTGAAATAAGGTGATCAGAGTATTAGGTTTTATATCTAGAAGTGTAAGTAATAAGAGCGCGGAGGTCTTATTGCAACTATATCTTGCGCTAGTCAGGCCGCACCTCGATTATGCTGTTCAGTTCTGGTGCCCTTATTATAGTCGGTGCAGCGAAGAATGACGAAAATGATTCCAAGACTTAGAAACCTTCCCAATCAAGATAGATTAAATAAACTAAACTTGCATTCCCTAGAAAGACGAAGAGTGTGGGGAGAAATGATAGAAGTATTTAAGTGGGTGAAAGGAATCAATAAAGGCGATAAAGATATAGTTCTTATAATACCCGAGCAGGATAGGACTCGGAGCAACGGATTTAAGTTGGATAAGTTTAGGTTTAGGAGGGAGATAGGAAGGAACTGGTTCACAAATAGTGTGGTAGACGAGTGGAACAAGCTTAGCAACTTTGTAGTAAGTGCTGGGACGTTGGAAAGTTTTAAAAGGAGGCTAGATAGATTCATGGATGATAGAGAGTGGTAGTAACTCTCGACAGGAGCTGCCATGCACAGGCCAACCGGCCTATTGCAGACTCCTTATTTTCTTATGTAATCACCATACTATCATACTTACATCGTACTATCATACTCACCATCATACTATCATACTCACCATCACACTATCATACTCACCACCATAATATCATATCACCATCATACTCATCATACCACCATCATACTATCATACTTACATCGTACTATCATACTCACCATCATACTATCATACTCACCATCACACTATCATACTCACCACCATAATATCATACTCACTGGGAGAATATACTACTAGAGTATAGCGTGGGAATATATTACACGCACCACACGTCACCTGCTGTTGTGTAAGGAGAGTATACCTGGCTCGTTATAGCTCTGGTACACTGACACACTTATGGCATCAGGTAATGCGAGAATACTTATAGATCTGACTCTCGATACATATATGATATACCGACACGTGGTTCAGTATACCAGTATATATTAGACCAGTTATAACTAGTATACTGACATACTTATAGCGTGAGGTGTATAAATATATTACTTATACAGATGATATAGTACATTATAAGTGAGGGTATGACGTAATGGAGGCGTTCTGTTATACCATAGAAAACGGAGAGAGTAATGGGGGATGCTTACGTGATTGATTTATCGTGAAATATGGCAGCGTATAATTCACACGGGCAGAGAGAAAGAAGATAAAAAAAGAGAAAGAAAGTAGAGAGAGAAAGAAAAGAGAGAGGGTAAGAAAGAGAGAGAGACCGTGAGAGGTAAACAAAAGTCTCTCTTAATAGTCTCTCATAAACACGGGATTATTATTATTATTATTATTATTATTATTATTATTATTATTATTATTATTATTATTATTATTATTATATGTGTGTGTTATTTTCCGTTTAAGGCTACACGTGTTTACCTTAAGGCTACACGTGTTTACCTTAAGGCTACACGTGTTTACCTTAAGACTACACCTGTTTACCTTAAGGCTACACGTGTTTACCTTAAGACTACACGTGTTTACCTTAAGGCTACACGTGTTTACCTTAAGGCTACACATGTTTACCTTAAGGCTACACGTGTTTACCTTAAGGCTACACGTGTTTACCTTAAGACTACACCTGTTTACCTTAAGGCTACACCTGTTTAGCTTAAGACTACACCTGTTTAGCTTAAGGCTACACCTGTTTACCTTAAGGCTACACCTGTTTACCTTAAGACTACACCTGTTAGGGCTACACCCTGTTTACCTTAAAGACTACACCTGTTTAACAAGGCTAACCTGTTTACCTTCAGGCTACACCTGTTTACATTAGAGCTACACACCTGTTTAGCAAGGCTACACCTGTTTACATTAAGGCTACACCTGTTTACCTTAAGGCTACACCTGTTTACCTTAAGACTACACCTGTTTACCTGAAGACTACACCTGTTTACCTTAAGACTACACCTGTTTACCTTAAGACTACACCTGTTTACCTTAAGGCTACACCTGTTTACCTTAAGACTACACCTGTTTACCTTAAGGCTACACCTGTTTACCTTAAGGCTACACCTGTTTACCTTAAGACTACACCTGTTTACCTGAAGACTACACCTGTTTACATTAAGACTACACCTGTTTACATTAAAACTACACCTGTTTACCTTAAGGACACACCTGTTTCCACACTGCTTCGTCAACCTCCTGCAAGAGTCGACCAATAACGGGAGATACATTAGTGTGTGTGTGTGTGTGTGTGTGTGTGTGTGTGTGTGTGTGTGTGTGTGTGTGTGTGTGTGTGTGTGTGTATGTGTGTGTGTGTGTGTGTGTGCAGAAACAGAAGGAAAATAGCCACAAAAATACTAAAAAACATAACTTTGGTCAGTCCATCGACAGGACGCGGCCACCACACAACCACACGCCGGAGGAGGGAGGAGGAGGAGGAGGAGGAGGAGGAGGAGGAGGAGGAGGATGGGGAAGAGGGGTGGGGGGAATCAGTGACATACATTAAAGTCGTGAAAGCCGATCTTCCTATGATATACCAGAGATAAAAACACCCTTAGTGACTCCATAAAGAGGCTGGAGGCAAGGTAGTGCCATACGTGATAGTCGGGGTGGTCACTCTATTACATACCAACAGTAAAATCACCTTTACGGACGTTAAACTCCTTTTAAAGTGGGATAGCACACTCTCCTTACGGTCGAGTCTCAAGTGTGATTTGGGCACCATTTTGAGTCGTTAATTGGTTGTTACGGTGGTTAGGTAAGGTGGTTAGTATTGTTTTACCGACACACACACACACACACACACACACACACACACACACACACACACATACACACAATAACTTATATCTCTTTTTAATAATAATTGGTATTTAAACTCAGTCTTAATACTCACACAATCCTAATGTTTGTACTTTGTTTTTTCTCGCTTGTTATTACTGTGTTGTTTACTCTCTGTGTGGACCATAAGCATTGCAAACCATTCTTCTTAATTATGTTCTGATATGGTAAGGAAAAACAGGGATTACTAAATGTGTGTGTGTGTGTGTGTGTGTGTGTGTGTGTGTGTGTGTCAATCTATCTCTGCACGTGGCGGTGTGTGTGTGTGTGTGTGTGTGTGTGTGTGTGTGTGTGAAAAAGTGCCAAATCGACCCCCTCACCTGGGAGTCGATTACTCCACACCGTAACGCTTGGAACACCACACGATAAGGTGTCAATACTATCGAGTTAGCCCGACTGCATACCGAGGCAGACAAGCGCCAACACCGGAAAGACGCAGCCGCCCCTCCCGCACTAGATGTAGCCCCCCACACGTGCAACAGCTGTGGATGACCCTGCCGGTCCCGTATCGGCCTCTCGAGTCACCTCAGAGCTCACCAATGAAGGTGCCATCCTTAATAACTCATATCATTGTATCATAGCTGGATGATCGTCATACTCGATTCAGTGACAGCACAGTAGTAGTAGTAGTAGTGTGTGTGTGTGTGTGTGTGTGTGTGTGTGTGTGTGTGTGTGTGTGTGTGTGTGTTTCTATCTCTGCACGTGGCGGTGTGTGTGTGTGGGGTGATCTAGCTTTCCCTCATTGCTTCACACATTGTAGTTTTATTGGTAGACAGAGAGTTGCGGGTACCAGGCGTGGCAGACCCAACAGTGTGACCAACGACAGATGGAAGTGGCGGAGTAAGTGTGTTTGGACCAGTGTGGAAGTGTTGGACCAGGTGGAGTGTGTTTGGACCAGGTGGTGGCAGGTAAGTGTGTTTGGACCAGGTGGAGGGTGGCAGGTAAGTGTGTTTGGACCAGGTGGAAGTGGCAGGTAAGTGTGTTTGGACCAGGTGGAAGTGGCAGGTAAGTGTGTTTGGACAGTGGCAGGTGGTGTGTTTGGACCAGGTGGAAGTGGCAGGTAATGTGGTTGGACCAGGTGGAAGTGGCAGGCAGGGTGTGTTTGGACCAGGTGGAAGTGGCTGGAGTAGTGTGTGTTGGACCAGGGTGGAAGTGGCAGGTAACTGTGTTTGAACCAGGTAGAAGTGGCAGGTGAGTGTGGTGGACCAGGTGGAAGTGGCAGGTAAGTGTGTTTGGACCAGGTGGAAGTGGCAGGTAAGTGTGCTTGGACCAGGTGGAAGTGGCAGGTAAGTGTGTTTGGACCAGGTGGAAGTGGCAGGTAAGTGTGCTTGGACCAGGTGGAAGTGGCAGGTAAGTGTGTTTGGACCAGGTGGAAGTGGCAGGTAAGTGTGTTTGGACCAGCCGAGAGAAATAACAATAACTATAATAAAAAGGAACAACAATAATAATAACCATAATAACAATAGCAACAACGATAACAATAATAATAACAATAATAATAATAACAATAATAAAAAACAACAACAATAGCAATAATAACAACAACAACAACAATAGTAATAATAATAATAATAATAATAATAATAATAATAATAATAATAATAATAATAATAATAATAATAACAGCTCTAGACCGATAATTAGGGCAAATTACCTTAACAAGTCCATGAGTAACGTAATCACTTGTTCACTCATACAGTACTAATGGACCTTAATTAGCGCATGACAATCAGATGACGAGATAATCATAGAGCTCCTGATTACTGCATGTTAATCAGAATACACAATAAACAGCTCTTAATTACTACTTGATAATCAGAATACATCATTGCAGGTCTTAATTACTGTATGATAATCAGAACATATCATTAACTTCTAATTATTGAACGACAACCAGGACACATCATTACAGCACTTAATTATTCTATTACAATCAGAACATTTAAGTATAGCTCCTAATTACTATACGATAATCAGAACACATCATTACAACATCTAATTAATGAACGACAATCAGAACACATCATTAAGAGACGCTAATTGGCCCGCGGTAATCAGATGACGTAATTTAATTGAAGCACAAGAGGTAAGTGCACAGTTTTTCCCTTGAGTGGACTAGAGAGTGAAGCAGTTTTTCCTGCGATAAAAACTGCATCACTTGTTTTCATTCTACCAGAAGTATGGTGCTCTCTCTCTCTCTCTCTCTCTCTCTCTCTCTCTCTCTCTCTCTCTCTCTCTCTCTCTCTCTATCAAAACACACACACACACCAAAAATAAACACAACTTACCTTTTAGAATATAAAATGGGAGATAGAAAAATACTGAGAGAGGAGGAGAGAGGAGAGAGGATGAAGAGGAAGAGGAAGAGAAGAGAAGAAACCGTCTCCAAATCCCACAACAACACCACAAACACATTAAATTTCCACAGTCGTATCTCATAAAAAAAAATGATAACGCTATCCTCCCTCCCATAACTCTCCTACCCCCTTTTCCATCCCCATCCCACCCCTCCCCTTCCCACCCCTCCCCTATGAACAAAAATAGCCACACCTCATCAAACCTCCCAGTAGGCCAAGCAATAACAGCCTCCCATAACATACTTTCACACCCAATTAGAAAAAAATAGTCGTAAGTCACTGAGTTGAGGGAGAGACTAACCAGGGTGTGTGTATGTGTGTGTGTGTGTGTGTGTGTGGGTGTGTGTGTGGGTGTGGGTGTGGGTGTGGGTGTGGGTGTGTGTGTGTGGGTGTGTGTGTGTTGTACGACGCTTAGGATATGATATGATAAAAACTATCGCTGAAAAGTCTATACGGGAGAGGTTATTGTTTAGTCTCTTCTATATATATATATAATACTTGCACAAAATAGAGTGACGGGCAGATAGATAGATAGATAGATAGATATTTAACAATTCAAACCACCATACAAGTTTACACTGATTCAGCATGTATAGACAACACAAGCATATATATATAAGGAATACAGGTATACAGTTTATCATACATATCTAGAATCACTTGTAGGAATCTCCAACCCCAGCTTATTTCACCTAAAGATTAGCCACCCTAACACTGATTGGGGGAGATGAGGTTAGGTTAGGTGAAGGTGTTTAATCTTTAGGTCAAATAAGTTAGGGTAGAGATTCTTTAGGTAATTATAATGTAGTCACCCACAAAAGTCCTGTCGTCTCTCCTCTGAACCATGAACCCTCTCTCCTGAATCATGAACCTTCCTCCTGAACCTTGAACCCTCCTCCTGAACCACGAACCCTCCCTCCTGAATCATGAACCTTCCTCCTGAACCACGAACTCTCCCTCCTGAACTACGAACCCCAAGATTCAAACTCATGAACCCGAAGCAACAGACGCTGATGGATTATTTTGTCCATAAACGTTTCAGATTTACGAGTCTGAATGTCGGGGTTCGTAGTTCAGGAGGGAGAGTTCGTAGTTCAGGAGAAGGGTTCGTAGCTCAGGAGGAGGGCTCATAGTTCAGGAGGAGGGTTCGTAATTCAGGAGGAGGGTTCGTAATTCAGTAAAAGGGTTCGTAATTCAGGAGGAGGGTTCATAGTTCAGGAGGAGGGTTCATAGTTCAGGAGGAGGGTTCGTAATTCAGGAGGAGGGTTCATAATTCAGGAGGAGGGTTCGTAATTCAGGAGGAGGGTTCATAATTCAGGAGGAGGGCTCATAGTTCAGGAGGAGGGTTCGTAATTCAGGAGGAGGGTTCGTAATTCAGTAGAAGGGTTCGTAATTCAGGAGGAGGGTTCATAGTTCAGGAGGAGGGTTCGTAATTCAGGAGGAGGGTTCGTAATTCAGGAGGAGGGTTCATAATTCAGGAGGAGGGTTCATAATTCAGGAGGAGGGTTCGTAATTCAGGAGGAAGGTTCATGGTTCAGGAGGAGAGGGTTCATGGTTCAGAGGAGAGGCGACATGAGTTTTATGAGTGACTGAACAATAAAATCAAATTATCACAGCCTATACAGCACAGCTTCCCCAGCCAGCCAGACGGACGTGTTCCCTGCAGGCTGTCATGAGGCACGGTCCACTATACAAACAGTTTACACAACATAAACGTTTAAACTCGACTATTTACCTCAGTATTTATCATCACGTCGCTACAAAACGTATGATTACGTCTTGGTCACTGGAGCTTGATCACGTCTTTAGTAATCCAAGTTTGTGGGGGAGGAAGGTGACGGAGGGTGAAGCAGCGTGGGGTGGTGACGGAGGGTAGTGACGGAGGGTGAGGTAGTGTGGAGAGGTGACGGAGGGTGAAGCAGCGTGGGGTGGTGACGGAGGGTAGTGACGGAGGGTGAGGTAGTGTGGAGAGGTGACGGAGGGTGAGGTGACCAACATACTACAGTACTCATTCTCCTGGCCACTCCACTACTCCATCTCACTCCCATCATTACCACCACAATTAACCATAATAGTGTACGTATGTGTATGTGTGTGTGTGTGTGTGTGTGTGTGTGTGTGTGTGTGTGTGTGTGTTTTGCCTCAGCTACGTTACGTTCCTCACCAAGCTTTAGAAAGCTAGCTGGAAATATTGAAATGTAGTAAAGATCGTAGCGTCTACCCCCAAGTTGGCTTCATCATGTAGGATGAGACGCGCTTCTTTAACTGACACACATAAAACAAGACCCACCAAGACTTCATTCCTCCCACCTTCACCGCCTCCTACAGCCTTCAACTATAAACTACACCAAAATCACGAATTATAATTGTTACCCCTTCCGTGTGTCAAGTTTTCTGTCATAAGTGTCACTTCGGAGCAATAATACCTTCATTGTTTGTATGTTATCTCAATAAATAACGATGCTTGAAGATATTACAACAACCAGCACAATATTTCCTCAGTGTTAAATAAAAACACGAATGTAAAAAATAAAAATAAATTATAACTTATTAGTTCATTTGTATTTACGATGTGTTTTAATGCCGCTAATTACAGTAATTTGATATAAAATAAATTAATGTAGTTTTTGATGATTATATTATTAACTTAGTGAGTAATATTCTCATAAAAAACGAAGAGCCAGGTCAGGGTTTAACTGTACGTGAGGGAGGGAGGGAGGGAGTGACTGAGGGAGGGAGTGACTGAGGGAGGGAGTGACCGAGGGAGGGAGGGAGTGAGTGAGTGGCCGGGAGGAGACAAGTGATATGTTTACACCCGAGAACAAATTAACTCGTAAAATATATTCCTCCTCAACAGACTACTTCAAATAAATAAAAAATTATACATCATTCTGAAAACATTATATATACCCAAAAAAAAATAAAAAAATAAATGCAAACATGTCCATGCGTCTTTTTTATAGCAGGAACAAGTACAAACAGAAGTGAAACGAGATGCGCAACACTGTTTTGTTTTTATCAACACTAAAACCGGATAATATTTTGTTTTTTACGACCAGAAACAGTTCCTAGCGTCCATATATAGTTGTGTGAGTTAGAAAATAATGTTCGCCTAGAGAGAGAGAGAGAGAGAGAGAGAGAGAGAGAGAGAAAATGGGACATCAACGTTTAAAAAAAATCAGTTTCCCTTTCTCACAAAACCAGTTCCCTCGTCTATTCTCTGTGGCAGGGCTTAGTCGGCGCTTGTGTTGTGGTGGCGATAACTTCTCCTCTCTTCCTTATCCTGCTAAAATATCTCTCTTCCTACTATCTCTCGGTTGATCTCTTCTCCTTCAACCCCATCTCTCCCCCCCCTCTCTCTATCTCTCAGCTGTCTCTCACCCCATCCTCTATCAAGACAATTTCTCCATGGGTTAATAAGTCTTGTTTTTAGTGAGAGAGAGAGAGAGAGAGAGATTTTATATTGAAAAAGAAAACGAATTTAACAGTAGAAGGGAAAATAAAGTTTAAATAAAAGGGAGAGGAAAAAGTTGAAAGAAAGAGAAGGGGAAGAAGAGAATGGAGGAGGAAGAGGAGGAGGAAGAAGAGAGTGTAAGGAAGAGTCAGGAGGAGGAGAAGGAGAATGGGTGGAGAGAGGGAGGGAACAGTCACGTGACCCCCACCCACCAAGCCAACACCCACAAATTAACAGCTCTCTGACATATGACAACGCCATTCTCAATATACAGTATATACTTGTCACGCCTGTACCGAGCGCCGCTGTGTGACGTTACAAAATACTGTACCTGTGTCATGCATTACTGTGTTGACACCCTCCCTGTATGTGTTAACCCACACCTAGTGACACCTCCACCACAACGTGCATCTGACATCGATACCCCATATATATGACACTGGTATCATTTAATATAACATTGGTACTCTATGACACTGGTATTTTTATATGACACTGGTACTCTTTATATGACACTGGTACTCTTTATATGACACTGGTACTCTCTACAGTATATGACATTGGTACTCTATGACACTGGTACCTTTGTATGACACCGGTACTCTATATGACACTGGTACCCTCTATATGACACCAGTACTCTCTATATGACACTGGTACCCTCTATATGACACTGGTACCCTCAATATGACACTGGTACTCTCTATATGACACTGGTACCTTTATATGACACTGGTACTCTCTATATGACACTAGTACCCTCTATATGACACTGGTACCTATATATGACACTGGTACCCTCTTTATGCCAGCAATATCAAATAAATGACACCCAAATAACATACGTATATGTGACACTGATATCCTGAACACGACACCACGATACCATGTCTGGGTCTAACATTATGTAGGTGTCATGTACAGTATATATCGCTCATGTGACACGTACAGTACAACCCACACATGGCATAGTTACATCTCTCTCTCTCTCTCTCTCCATTCAGTTATCATTATTATTATCATTATTATTACACTCTTCACACACACTCATAATACTGCATTGGGCCCTTTAGGTGTGGGTGGGGGGGTGATATTGGTGGATGGTGATTTGCATATCGATATAGGTAGTGTCAGAAGGCTATTAATTTATGAAGTTGTTACGTGTGTGTGTGTGTGTGTGTGTGTGTGTGTGTGTGTGTGTGTGTGTGTGTGCAGAGAGGCTTTGTGTAATGTTATTGATGGTGGTTATGGTGAGTGGTCTCCATAGTGAAACTCGGGTGTATAGTGTGTTAATTATGGTACCTGGATGATTTAGTATTGTTGTAATATCTAGTGAGTCATTTTAATATTACTGTCATTATATATATATATATATATATATATATATATATATATATATATATATATATATATATATATATATACATTAATTAAAAGTATTTGTTAATATATCTTAGTAAGTTAAGACAGGACTGTTGATTATACGTATATTCAGAAATACTGTAGTACAGGTATATTAATTAGCATATGTAGTAACAGTTCGTGAGAGACCTTCCTATTGGTGCCTATTAAATCACCAATTCTGGTTATGCGTCGCGGTACATAACAAGGTCATCGGCGTTGAACCACACTTGAAATAAATCCCTCACATGAAACACGCAACTTTATCAGTAAGGTCGGGAAGGCCGCCGGGTGCTGGGTTGAGTAAATGTATTGTTGACTCAATACCACAGCGCTGAGGTGAGTTTGAATGGTCTAGCTCGAGTGGTGGCTGGCTGTGTGGGTCAATCCTAACCTAACCTAACCTAACCTAACCTAACCTGACCTGACCTGACCTAACATCATGAGGGAGGGTAAGTTGGCTGACAATACCTGCATGGTAATCTAGTGTCACTGCCCTGTGTGGCGTTTCTCAACCTGACACACACACACAATGATTGCTTCACAGACGTACATACATTGGCGGAGTAACACGCGGATTACATCACAGACAGACAGATAAATATTCAGACAGACAGACAGACAGACAGACAGACACACACAGCACGCGCACACACACACACACACACACACACACACACACACACACAGAAACATTACACAACTATGGATTTCCCGTCGACCTTTCCAACTTTCACCAGCGTCTGAAAGAGCTGCGTCTCCTTTCACTCTGGGAAAGACACACGACCGGAAACTTTCACTCAGGGACAATGGCACGGCCAGGTACTTTCGCTCAGGGATAAACGTACGGCCGGGTACTTTCTTTCACTCAAGGATAGACGCGCGACCGGGTACTTTCACTCAGGGACAGACGCACGGCCAGGTACTTTCGCTCAGGGATAGACGCACGGCCGGGTACTTTCTTTCACTCAAGGATAGACGCGCGACCGGGTACTTTCACTCAGGGACAGACGCAAGGCCGGTTAGTTTCACTCCAGACTTTAAAACAGTGGTAGACGAAAGCACCGATAGCTTTCACCTGTGGTATTGGCAACAGTCGACTACTTTCTTTCAGATGAAATCTATACGGCGTCGGAGATAAAACATGATAGAGAAAAGTACAATACTGGTAACTTTCTACTGAGGGCAAGTTACAACGTTGCCAACTTTCACTATGGGCAGGTTACAATACATCCAACTTTCACGAAGGGCAGGTTACAATACATCCAACTTTCACTAAGGGCAGGTTACAATACATCCAACTTTCACTAAGGGCATTGTTACAGTACATCCAACTTTCACTATGGGCAGGTTTCAGTACATCCAACTTTCACTAAGGGCAGGTTACAATACATCCAACTTTCACTAAGGGCAGGTTACAATACATCCAACTTTCACTAAGGGCAGGTTACAATTGCTAGCAACTTTTACTTAGGACATAACAACACTGCCAACTCTCACTGAAGAAAGGTACACAGACTGAAATATGCAGTGCCGCCGTCGGGTTTCGCTGGGGGCATATAGAATGACGTCAACTTTCACTACTGGTACGCACCTTACGGGTAACCATCACTCAGGGAACACACACACACTGCTGTCTGCTTTCACTTATGGGTAGAAAGAAAGTCTGTACCAGTGAAAGCAAGTTAAGGTACAGCAAAAAAATAATAATCACAGACAAGCCACCAAGCTTTCACTAATGGTAAGTAAAATGCCCCTCCGTAACTTTCACTGGCGAAAGGTGGAGCTCACACGGTTTTCACTAAAGGAGTTTCGCTAAGAATATATATAGAGACAGACAGGTAGATGATTAGCACAAAAAATCATGGGTGGAGACGTTACAAGTTTCTGAATTACAAGGTACGATTTTTTTTCTTATAATAATTTTAATGTTTGGTGTTGGGGTCTCTCTCTCTCTCTCTCTCTCTCTCTCTCTCTCTCTCTCTCTCTCTCTCTCTATCTCTCTCTCTCTCTCTCTCTCTCTTTTCTCTCTCGCTGATCACACCATTGTTTACATCTCATAAGCTGACCATACCATTGTTTACGTCTCATCAGCTGATCACACCATTGTTTGCGTCTCATAAGCTGACCACACCATTGTTTACGTCTCATCAGCTGATCACACCATTGTTTGCGTCTCATAAGCTGACCACACCATTGTTTACGTCTCATCAGCTGATCACACCATTGTTTACGTCTCATCAGCTGATCGCAACGGCTATTGCCTCCACCACGAGAAATAACGGCGCACTGACTCACGCCTTCACCGTAGGGACGCCCAGACAGACAGACAGACACAGACAGATTGACAAACAGACTGAAACACCGACAGAGAGATTGACAGACAAACACATGGACACAGACAAATCCAATAAACCCCACCAGGTTAACAGACTAACTGAAGAAAATCTTAGCAAAGAAACACCCATTAGAGAGTTTCAGTGGACCACACACACCCACACACACACACACACACACACACACACAAGGACCCCACCACACAAACACAAGGACCCCCCACACATACAACATACACAAGGACCCTATCCCCCCCACACACACAAGGACCCCCCTACACACACAACATACACAAGGACCCTCCCCACACACACAACATACACAAGGACCCCCACACACACATGGACCCCCCTACACACACACAACATACACAAGGACCCTCCCCCACACACACAAGGACCCTCCCCCACACACACACAAGGACCCCCCACACAATACCAAGGACCCCCTACACACACAACATACACAAGGACCCTCCCCCACACACACAAGGACCCCCCCACACACAACATACACAAGGACCCCCCACACACACACATGGACCCCCCTACACACACAACATACACAAGGACCTCCCCCACACACAAGCCCCCCCAACACACACACCATATATTAAAATACCACAACTACCAAGAGGACGACACCCTCCCAGTTCATGAATTTTATAGCCAAAGAACAAGGCCAGTGCACCACCACCGCCACTTACACCACTAACCACCGCCACTACCACCACTCCACTAACACTGCCACTACCACCACTCCACTAACACCGTCATTACCATCACTACCACCATAACACCGCAACTAACACCATGCCACTAACATTACACTACCACGCCACCATTACCACCACCATAACCACCTCACACTCACCACACATCCCCTACCCCTAACTCACAAGTCCTCTTCCCCCTCTCTTTCTTCCTCTTCCTTTATTCTCCCCCCCCTTTACTACTTTTTATCCCTCCCTCCTTACTTGTTTGGAGAATAGTGGCGTGTGTGTGTGTCGGGGAGAGGCGTGGCAACAGGGCAGTGTGTCGCCAGCGTACCACCCACCCCACCCACCCTCTGTACCATGCACCGCTACCATGGTACACCCAGGTACACCTAACCCCCTCCCTCCTTCCCCTCACCCACTACCCTTCTTTAAACTCCTCTTCCCTACTACTCCCTCACTCTCTTCTCGACAGACAACCACGACATTTGTAATAGTGGTGATGGTGGTAATAGTGGTAGATGTATAGTAGTGGTAATGGTGGTAGATGTTTTAATGGTAGTAACAATAGTGGTAATAGTGGTAAGTATGCCAATGATGATAGTGGTGATATTAGAACTGGTAGTAGTGTTAATGGTGGTAGTGGTAGTAGTGTTAACGGTGGTAGTGGTAGTAGTGTTAACGGTGGTAGTGGTAGTAGTGTTAATGGTGGTAGTGGTAGTAGTGTTAACGGTGGTAGTGGTAGTAGTGTTAATGGTGG
Source organism: Homarus americanus (assembly GCF_018991925.1). NCBI lineage: Eukaryota > Metazoa > Arthropoda > Malacostraca > Decapoda > Nephropidae > Homarus > Homarus americanus. Next base: position 8,294,484 of record NW_024743709.1, read on the forward strand.
TAGTGGTAGTAGTGTTAACGGTGGTAGTGGTAGTAGTGGTGATGGTCGTAGTGGCAGCAGTAAGTGCAGCAATTATGATAATAGTAATAGTAGTAATGGAAGTACCATTAGCTGTTGTAGCCGTAAGTGCTGTAGAATAGTTATAGTAGTAGCAATAGTAGTAGTAGTAACAGAAAAGTAATAATAATAATAATAACAGTAATAAATACGAATAAGATGAATAAATAATAATAACGACAACAGCAACAAACGTAACACCTATAATAATAATAATAATAATAATAATAATAATAATAATAAAAATAATAATAATAATAATAATAATAAAAATAATAATAATAATAATAATAATAATAATAATAATAATAATAATAATAAAAATAATAATAATAATAATAATAATAAAAATAATAATAATAATAATAATAATAATAATAATAATAATAATAATAATAATAATAATAATATTAATAATAATAAAACAGACAAAAAATAAAAATAAAATAAAATAAACAACCACTAGAGACAGTCAGACACAGAGAAAAGCATCACATCTTAGAAAAATCCGTCATCACGTTGTCTGTTGGAGCTGAGAAATGAGCTCACAGAAACACAGAAAAGAACCCGCAGGTCAGTCAACGTTGCCACTTACTACAAACACCTCTTAATTTATCACCCTTTCATACCATCATTAAACAGAATAAAATACTAAAATATTCATATATAAAATAGTCTTCATATGAGGGAGGTAATTATTGTGAGTTATTTTGTGAGTTAGTGATGGATATAAGGTAAGGTAGATGTAGGTGGTGCTCATGTGTGGTAAGGTTATGTGGTCCGGCCCCGGGGCTGGCTGGTCGTCGCGGCGTCGCCCAAGGGGTAATTTTCTCAATGAAAACTTTGCTGTTCTAGTCTACTGTACCTGCCGACCACTACTGACCCCCCCACCCTCCTTTCTCCCCACGACCACCTGACCACCCGACACAACCCCCCATGACCATCATCACTACACTGAACTTTTTTTTAGAGCAAGTGATTATTTCCTAGTAGTGACACGTCTATTAGAAAGTGTAAAGTGACTTGAATCTAGACCGAATCAATACAATGATATGAGGGTTCTGATAAAGTGAGTGTGTGCGTGTGTGTGTGTGTGTGTGTCTAGGTAGTAGGCAGGTACCAAACAGGGAGGTACTACCGTCTGGAAAGATATTGGAAGCATAATGTATTGTCTAATGGTAGACCCTGCTGCCATATAGCATCACGAAAAGTGACCAAGTCCCAGGTTGCTGGTCTAACTTTCTGCCTCATTTACACACAATTGCAGGGTCTCAATTGTTTCTCTTCCTTTTGACAACACAACATACATATATTGTTTCTCACTTTTGATAATTTTTTCATTTTTGTATTTATGGTTCTTTAATATTATTATTATTATTAGTAGTAGTAGTAGTATTAGTATTAGTATTAATATTATTATTATTACAGAGTTATTATGATTATTATTTTGTTTTATTATTATAAATTTTACTTACTATGAATTACTATTATTATTATTATTACTACATTTTCACCCCCCAGGCCCAGATGTAAGTCAGTGACCTGTGTCCGGGTGGGCTAATCCCCGTATAAAAAAAAGAAAAAAAAAGCAATAATTGGGAACCTGAATGTTAATTTGCGGATTGTGTTCCGGGTAATGGTTAGCCAGTGCAGTTGGCGACTTGTTCGGTCTTCTCGGAGTATTCCTTGACACTGGGTCATGCAACTCGTTAACTTAGGGTGTGGTTGTTGTGTTGGCGGCAGCTTCTACACCTTAAACAAATTCACGCCTGGGTGGCCTTTGGGCCGGCCATCCTTGTACACGAGGAGCAACCATTATTATTATGTGTGTTGATCCACCAAACACCACAAAAGCACCACTTTTTTTTTTACTTATCTTTGCCATAACAAGATAAGGATGACATTTCTTTTGCAATATAACATGCCTTTCGACATATTCTCACACACCTTAGTAAACGAGGCTGATATATTGGATCACCTGAATATTAGACACCCCGACTTTTTTCATCCTAATGCTAATCTACCCTAATCTAGCTTAACCAAACCTAACCGAATCTAAATGAATCTAGCTTAACCTAATATAATCTAACCTAACCTAACATAAGATAACCTAAACTGAGCAAACCGGAAACAATCTAACAACCTAACATAACCTAACTTAACCTAACCTAACCTAACCCCCCCCCCTCCATGAAGCGTTAGGGTGTTTAATCATCAGGTGAATTAAGATGGTGGGTGGGGGGGTGATTCTTCAATTGATCTTTTAATAAATCTGAATTTTTTCTTAAAATATAAACATTTCGACAGCTCCTCTCACAGGTAACCAAACAGGTCTATTTAGTCATGCGTTTCTTGTGTTTGATGTTCGCCAATACTGCCCCCATGATGGAAAATCTTTTCTTTGTGGGCGAGAGATGATTTCAAATGCGACTTAACTGAGAAAATTATTTACTCCTGGTTACCCGCGTTGTGAAGTGCGAAGACTGTGTACAATGTTAAGACTTGACTGTATAAAGTTAGTAAGACTTGACTGTATAAAGATAGTAAGACTTGACTGTATAAAGTTAGTAAGACTTGACTGTATAAAGTTAGTAAGACTTGACTGTGTACAAAGTTGGGTCCTGACAGTCCCTGCAGACACCTGTACACAGAGGTTTAAAAGGTGACAGTTTATGTTATGTAAGAGGGTGAGACATACCTAACCTCTCCATTTCTTTCCATATTACCACACACACACACACACACACACACACACACACACACACAGTATATTATATAATCGTCAATATATACAAACATCTGTGCAGGTATAAATATGTACACGAGAGAAACCGAAAAATTCCCGAGGTTAATATGAGATAACAGCGGGGCGGAGGAAACATTGGGAGGAGTCTCAGGTCGTGACTGGGTGCAGGGGAGAAAGAGCGGCAGGTCGGGGGAAAAAACATCACAAGACTCTCAACTTTCGCTGCTGGTATGCAGGTGTAATAACTATTTTCACAGGCAAAGAGGGGTAAAAACACCTGTTTTTCAGCTATACAGATGTAATGACTACTTTTACGGGTAACGATAGTAAAAAAACGGACTTTTCAAGAACGCAGGTATAATGAAAATCTTTACAGGGAATTAGAGATAAGAATGCTTGTTTTTTTCAAGTACACAGTTGTTTCTTAGGTATGGGACAGGTGTGTCAGATGTAATTGATATATTTACAGGTAAGGAGAGATAATAGCTCCTGAATTTTTCCAAGTAAACATCTGTTTCTGAGGTGTTTGTCTGTCACAGTGTCCAACACCAACATTAACATAACACATAATATTAGACAATGGTTGAACCTCTCACCAGTATAGTCTCCCCTGACGAAAAGAAAACATTAGCACTGTACTGACTGGCACTGTTAATCCATTATACCTGTACTGACTGGCACTGTTAATCCATTATACCTGTACTGACTGGCACTGTTAATCCATTATACCTGTACTGACTGGCACTGTTAATCCATTATACCTGTACTGACTGGTACTGTTAATCCATTATATCTGTACTGACTGGCACTGTTAATCCATTATACCTGTACTGACTGGCACTGTTAATCCATTATACCTGTACTGACTGGCACTGTTAATCCATTATACCTGTACTGACTGGCACTGTTAATCCATTATACCTGTACTGACTGGTACTGTTAATCCATTATACCTGTACTGACTGGCACTGTTAATCCATTATACCTGTACTGGTACTGTTAATCCGTATACTGTACTGACTGGCACTGTTAATCCATTATACCTGTACTGACTGGCACTGTTAATCCATTATACCTGTACTGACTGGCACTGTTAATCCATTATACCTGTACTGACTGGCACTGTTAATCCATTATACCTGTACTGACTGGTACTGTTAATCCATTATACCTGTACTGACTGGTACTGTTAATCCATTATACCTGTACTGACTGGCACTGTTAATCCATTATACCTGTACTGACTGGCACTGTTAATCCATTATACCTGTACTGACTGGCACTGTTAATCCATTATACCTGTACTGACTGGCACTGTTAATCCACTATACCTGTACTGACTGGCACTGTTAATCTCACCCTACAACTGAGTGACTGGTCTAATAGCACCACCCAGTGACTGAGTTACAACCTAGTGACTGAACAATCACACAATCACCAACGTCACTCATCTACCCGTTACCCATCTACCCTCCCAGTCACTCATCTACCCCCCGTCACTCATCTACCACCCTGGGTTGGTCTACGAGGAGAGGCACGAGACTTCATGGGAGAAACTCTAAGAATGTTTCAACTTTCTTCAATGCTATGTAAACTTTCTTAAGGTGGCAGTGGGGTACTTTCTTAAGGTGGCAGTGGTGTACTTTCTTAAGGTGGCAGTGGTGTACTTTCTTAAGGTGACAGTGGGGTTTTTCTTGGTGACAGTGGGGTACTTTCTTAAGGGTGACAGTGGGTGCTTTCTTAAAGTGACAGGTGTACTTTCTTAAGGTGACAGTAGTGTACTTTCTTAAGGTGACAGGGGTACTTTCTGAAGGTGGCAGTGGTGTACTTTCTTAAGGTGACAGTGGGATACTTTCTTAAAGTGACAGTGGGGATCTTTCTTAAGGTTGCAGTGGTGTACTTTCTTAAGTTACAGTCGTGTACTTTCTTAAGGTGACAGGGGTACTTTCTTAAGATGACAGTGTTTTCTTAGGGGACAGTGGTTACTTTCTTAGGGACAGTGGTGTACTTTCTTTAAGGAGTTTTAATTCTAATCAATAAATCACCCACCACCACTCTCAGTCTCTCACACACACACACACACACACACACATTATTAATAATTACATAAATTATCAAAAAGCACAAGTAGCTCAGGATTATTCACCTGAAAACTTTTAATAATTTAAGCAATAATTACCGTAATACATAACTTGAGGTGACGGGGCGGGCAAAAGTTAAAATCACAGAGTTAACAACGAGTAAAAATAATAGGGTAATTAACTCTCTCCGTGCTGGTGAAAACTACTAATTAAGTCCACATATCACGTATACAAATCCTCATATAATACTTAAGACGACAGGTTGTACTTTTAAAACATTACCATTATTAAGTAAAAAAATAAAATAGTTCCCGACTTAATTTTTCCTCATTTTCTATCATCAATAAATAGAAACAAAATATATGAAAATAATTACGGCCTTCATAATTTGTACTTAATTATTGGTGATTTTTTTCTCTTTTTAAATGTTTGTGAAGAGATAAAAGAAATAATGCGTCTTGAAGGTAATTATTGCTTTTGTTTTTACGTTTCAGTATTATTGAAGCTTTTCATGTTAAAATTTTTGCCACATAAAGGAGTATTATTTTTCATGTTACTTTTGGACTCGTGTGAAAATATTATGTTTTTTATTATTATTATTATTATTATTATTATTATTATTATTATTATTATTATTATTATTATTATTATTATTTCACTATTCTTACTACTACTACTAATAATAATAATAATTTGCCTTAACTACATATGTTCACTTAGCACTAGTTAGGAAACCCAATTATGGTGTTAAATAAATGTACTCGTATCAAGTTAAGGTAGAGTCTGTAATTTTTGCGTCACATCACTTAGGTGTAAAATAGTCATATGTGCTCAATCAAATATAAAAATGAGTCATGTGTGCACAATAAGATGAAAAATACAGTCACATGTGCATAATAATGTTAAAACAGGTGTCCACTCTCTCTCTCTCTCTCTCTCTCTCTCTCTCTCTCTCTCTCTCTCTCTCTCTCTCTCATATTTACAGTTCAAGCGGAGTGAATAAGTTTTTTCTCCTCACTCGTAAACTTAGACAGAGGAAAGTTACACTTGTCATGAAAATAGAAAGTTACAATTATGAGGGAAATTTTGTGTTTCTTGTATGTGTCTTCTTGAGAAATCCACATTGGTTTTCTCACTTAGATGATTCAATGATGGCGATCCTTGTATTTAATCTAGGTCAAAAGAAAACTATGTCTCAGTTATGTTCAAATGTTGCTTCTCATCGACAATAAAAACTAACCTTATCTTTCTCATCAAAACTTTAAGCTGTATATCTCATCAAAACGAAAAATGATCCCCAATTTCTATTCAAGTAAAAGTTATCATTTCTCAGTACAAGAAGTGTTTACTGTATGGTGTGACCCATGTTTCTCACCTAGGCTCCAGTACTAGTAGTGTTTTTCTCACCTAGGCTCAGTACTAGTAGTGTTTCTCACCTAGGCTCAGTACTAGTAGTGTTTCTCACCTAGGCTCCAGTACTAGTAGTGTTTCTCACCTGGGCTCAGTACTGTGAGTGTTTCTCACTGGGCCCAGTACTAGTAGTGTTTCTCACCTAGGCTCAGTACTAGTAGTGTTTCTCACCTAGGCTCAGTACTAGTAGTGTTTCTCACCTGAGCTCAGTACTAGTAGTGTTTCTCACCTGGTCTGACCCATGTGAAAGTGTGGGTGATCAGTAGGGCGGGGAGGTGTGTAGTGCTGCCCCTCCTGGTAATTTCAATGAGTGCGAAGAAAGTGAGCGGCGACCTAACTGTAGGGTGCAGGGAAAGTCTCACTCAGATCTATCTACTCTCTATGTAGGTATGTATGTATGTATGTATGTATGTATGTATGTATGCATGTATGTATGTATGTATGTATGTATGTATGTATCTATCTATCTATCTATCTATCTATCTATCTATTGCGTGTGTGAAGTAAGAAGCAGAAATAAAAAGAAGAGAAAGAATAGAAACTAAATTAAGAGATTGAGAACGATAGACAAAAAACTAGAGGGAGAGAGAGAGTATGTGTGGAGACCAGGCAAAATGAGAGAGAGAGAGAGAGACAGAGGAGAAAGAAGAGATAAAGAGAGGAGAAGAGAGAAAGGAGGGAGAGAGGAGAAGAAAGGAGGGAGAGAGATAGAGAAAGAAGGGAGAGAGAGAGAGAAAAAAATAAAGAGAGGAGAATGAGAAAGGAGATAGAGGATTGACCGGGCCAACACCATCTTTGGCATCTTGAGGAATCCACTTTCACTGATGGGCCCTCCAGCACCTCACCAATTACCCCATCACCTATACTCCTTCCCCCCTCACCTATGCCTCCCTCCCTCACCTACCCTCCCTTCACCTACCCTCCCCCTCACCTATACCCTCCCCTCACCTATACCCTCCCCCCCACCTATACCCTCCCCCTCACCTAGACCCTCCCCCTCACCTACCCCCCCTCACCTATACCCTCCCCCTCACCTATACCTCCCCCCCTCACCTATACCCTCCCCTCACCCTATACCTCCCCCTCACCCTACACCCTCCCCCCTCTCCCCTACCCTCCCCCCCTCACCTATCCCTCCCCCCTCCCCCTCCCCTCACTACCCTCCCCCCTCCCTATACCCTCCCCACCTACCCCTCCCCCCTACCCCTCTCCTCCCCCCTCCCCCCCCCTCACCTATACCCTCCCCCCCCTCACCTATACCCTCCCCTCACCTATACCCTCCCCTCACCCTACCCCTCCCCCTCACCCTATACCCTCCCCCCTCCACCTATCCTCCCCCTCACCTTCCTCCCCCCTCCCCTATACCCCTCCCCCCTCTTTCCCCTCCCCCCCTCACCTATACCCCTCCCCCTCCCTCCCTCCCCCCTCCCCACCTACTCCCCTCCCCCTCCCCCTATACCCTCCCCCCTCACCTACACCCCCATATCACCTCCTTCAAATAATAACAAATATATCCAAATGAAACTCGTGGCTCTTATGCCCTTGGTAGTGACCCCAGTTCTGAAGTCATCTTATGAGCAAAATACACACCCTCTCTCTCTCTCTCTCTCTCTCTCTCTCTCTCTCTCTCTCTCTCTCTCTCTCTCTCTCTCTCTCGTACGATCACATATATATTTATTGTCTCTGTTTATTCATTCATCCATCTATTTTATCACTGTATCATTTATGTGTGCCTGATGATAGTGTGTGTGTGTGTGTGTGTGTGTGTGTGTGTGTGTGTGTGTGTGTGTGTGTGTGTGTGTGTGTGACAAATGAGGATGGGAGTAACTAAATAAAAGAGGCGAAGAACAGAAAATGAGCTGAATAAACAAACGAGAAAAAAGCATTAAAAAAACAGATAGATAAAGATAAAGTCACACACGCGACAACTGACGCACAAGTAGACAAGAAACAGACAGACATAGACAGAGATGGACAGAGATGACGTCAATGGACAGACACACATAGACAGAGATGATGTCAATGGGCCCCAAATACAGGTAGATACAAACCCTCAGTGACCTTGTTTGCGGGGGGAGATATGAACGTTGTTTATCATTGTCTACACACTTAGTCTTGTGAGGCTGTAAGTACATGCTGTTTACCATTGTCTGCACGTTTAGTCTGTGAGTTTGTTTGACGACTTCTACCTGTATAGACAAAGTACTTAATTTACTTACTGGACAGTGTCTTCTCCGTGTGTGTGTGTGTGTGTGTGTGTGTGTGTGTGTGTGTGGCAGGCAGGTAGGTGTGTCCTCCCTCTTTAACTACCTTCCTACCTCCCCCCCCCTCCCTACCTACCTCCCTCCCACCTCCCCTACCTCCTCCCCTCCTTCTCTCCTCTTCCTCCCTCCCCTCCCCTACCTCCTCCCTTCCCCACCTCCCCTTCCCTACCTCCCTCCCCCTCCCCTACCTCCCTCCCTTCCCCTACCTCCCTCCCCCTCCCTACCTCCCTCCCCTTCCCCTACCTCCCTCCCCTTCCCCTACCTCCCTCCCTTCCCCTCCCTCCCCCTCCCCTACTCCTCCCTTCCTTCCCTCCCTTCCCTACCTCCCTCCCCTCCCTCCTCCCCTTCTCTCCCTCCTTCCCCTCCCTCCCTTCCCCCCTCCCTCCTCTCCAGCCTTTATCCTCCCCTCACCCCCTCATTTGGGAGCCCTCAGGAAGGTTTCACTACTACAGGGACAAAACTTTCTCCTGTGTGAGAGAGAGAGAGAGAGAGAGAGAGAGAGAGAGAGAGAAATACAGATGTAAATAGATAAAAACAAGACCAATTATAAATTACTGACACAAGAAGCAGATAATAATCCTCTGTGTGTGTGTGTGTGTGTGTGTGTGTGTGTGTGTGTGTGTGTGTGTATGAGTAGTCAGGACAAATATATAATACACCAAGTAGAAACAGTGTAGTTGTAGATAGTGAGTTAACCAAAGGCACTGACCGCTGTACAGTACTTCCCTCACCACAACCCCGTGAATCAATGTACATTTTTTCTAAACGGTAATATTCTTCACATATTTAAACCTCAACGGGAAATATAGCCTAAATATTTACTCTCATTCGTTTAAACAAGAAATATTTATCATGTCATTTGAGAGATATATATATACATACATATATTCAATTTATTTAACTGAACGAGGAATACTGATGGTTTGTTTGTCTTCAACGGGATATATTCAGCAGATATTTACCTGAATTCAGTAAGACATGACTCGACGGTGAGGTGGTCCATGTGTTGTTGTTTTTGGGTGAGCGGTGAGGTAAGTATTGATTACCTGGCCTGGAGAGTTAAGTGCCCACCTGTGTGTGTGTGTGGAGAGTTGAGTACCTACCTGTGTGTGTGTGTGGGGTTAAGTGCCCACCTGTGTGTGTGTGTGTGGAGAGTTGAGTACCTACCTGTGTGTGTGGAGAGTTAAGTGCCCACCTGTGTGTGTGTGTGGAGAGTTAAGTGCCCACCTGTGTGTGTGTGTGTGGAGAGTTGATGCCTACCTGTGTGTGTGGAGAGTTGAGTACCTACCTGTGTGTGGAGTTAATTACCTGTGTGAGGAGTTAATTACCTGGACTGTAGAATTAAATAGCTACCCGTGTGGAGTTAATTACTTGTGTGTGGAGAGTTAAGTAGCTACCTGTGTGAGGAGTTAAATAGCTACCTGTGTGGAGTTAATTACTTGTGCGTGGAGAGTTAAGTAGCTACCTGTGTGTGGAGTTAATTAACTGGACTGTAGAGTTGAGTAGCTACCTGTGTGAGGAGTTAATTACCTGGACTTTAGAGTTAAGTAGATAAGTACTCAGCCACAGTTCCTTCATCCAAGTCCATCACTCACACTCATCCAAGACTTAACAGTATCCTTACACTCATCCAAGATTTAACAGTCTCGCTACACTCATCCATGATTTAACTGTATCGCTACACTCATCCAAGACTTAACTGTATCGCTACACTCATCCAGGACTTAACAGTATCGCTACACTCATCTACTATCCATTACGACATCAGCTTAACTGTATCGCTACACTCATCCAGACTTAACAGTATCGCTAAACACATGATTGTGATCCAAATTATTAATAAAGATAATATCAACACAACGCAACATCATTCTCCGTAAGATAACTTCATAAAATAGCAACACAACATCATTCCACGTAACATAACTTCATAAATATCAACAAAACACAACTTCATTCCACGTATCATAACTCCCTTAAAACAATAACAAAAATACAACAACGTCATCATTCCACGTATCATAACCCCCCCTTAAAACAATAACAACAACACGTCATCATTCCACGTATCATAACCCCCCTTAAAACAATAACACAACATCATTCCACGTAACATAACTTCACCAAACTCATTCCTCCAAAGATGATTCGTAAGTGTCGTCTGTTTTCCGCATTGGGTGATAAAATAGCAAAGACCAATTACTGTAGAGTCTCAGCGCAATTTAGGCACCATTTTTGTAGACGTCTTTGTCTTGTAGATTATGGGAGTCACTTTAGATGCGTTCTCACGTCGCCTGGGGTGGGGGGGAGGAAAGGGAGAGAGATGGAGAGGGGAGGGAAGGAAGGGAGGGTAGGGGTAGGGGAGAGGGAGAGGGGGGAGAGGGATGGTGAGGGGTGGGAGGTAGGGAGGGACGGGTAGAGGGATGGGATGGGGTGAAGGGGTGAAAGAAGGGGTTAGGGGAATGGAAAGGGGTGACGGGGAAGGTTGAGTGGGGAGGGGAAGGGAAAGGGTGAGGTGGTGAAGGGAAGAGGGGGGGTGGATGGTAAATGAGATAGAATGGGGAGGAGGGAGGAATGAAGGGAATGGGAAGGGGTGAGGAGGGGAAGAATGGAGGAAAGGGTAAGGGTGATGGGAAGGGAGAGGGTTAAGAGTGATGGGAAGGGGTGAGGAGTGAGGGAGGGAGAGTTTAAATATCTGACCTACGAACAGTGTGTCTAAACTCATCCTAATAACTAAATCTGATCAGAATATTAAGCCAATCAGAAACACACGTGACAATATTAAATCTGATTGCAATACTTAATTAAGAATTAGCTCGTCCCATTAGTGAATCTGATTGGAATATTGAGTTAATTAAAATATATTGGTGTCATTGTCTAATCCACTTCAGCATGACTTCGTGTTGTAGAAGCTAGAAGGCAGGGTGAGGATGAGTTGGCTCTAAGCTGACTTACTTTAAATATTAATAATAATAATAATAATAATAATAAATAAATAATAATAATAAACAACAACAATAATAATAATAATAAAAATAATACTAGTAGGTATACCTGGTGATTTTTTAGGTACCATAATTAAGGGAAGTCAACACTACAACCTTATTTAAATACAACAATTCATACACAAAACACCTTAAATAAAATACAACACCTGACGTATGTTCTTGATTTCTTTACGTATATAAAACAAACATTACCAGCCCTTAAAACAGTCTAAGTTAAGGGAGTGTTTCCTCAGCCACCAGACATGTTGTATAAAGTGTGACCTCTCGTTAACCAGTTCATCTGCCCCTTCAGTAATTATAGCCAACGTCAGCTACACTTTCTTAACCTAAATGATTATCAAGTTTATTTTTCAGTTTTAATATTTCATTCCCCTACCAGAAACAGAGGGTCAGGGCAGGTTTGATCACCAGGATAATTATTCAAGCGCTGCTAACACACACACAGAGAGGGTTATTCGGGTGTTAAAGAAAACGATGATGTGAGACAGTCTCTAGCAGTAACATTAATTTACAACGGCATCACTAATTTGATGTTTGTTCTCTCATGGTAACGGTGTGCGGGCAATGTTTGCATCCACTCGGATATTTTAATTTTACTGCAAATTATCACACTAATTACTTTTATTTTGTTTAATTTATCTTTTTTTTTTTTTTTTTTCATTACTTTTGCTCTTCTCTTTGATTTCATAAATAATGACGTTATTTTTTCTTCGGTTTTCATTATTCCTTTATTAAGTAGTATCGTTAATTAATTTCAAAGTCCCAGATTCTCCCACTCACTCTCTTTAACTACCAAGAAACAAAGTCACACACATCCTACATTTATTTTCTAAACACAAAAACAGAAGACCTGCTTCATTGCTCACCCAGCTGGAGGACCAAATCGCACTTGACAAAATCACAAGGTATACATTCCAATTAAGGAAGTGAATAAAATTCCAGCAAAATAATATGACATTCAGCAAAGAAAAAGGTTGTCAGTGGAGTAGCTCAAGGCTCTATATTTGGACCCACTATGTTTGGAATTTACATTAACGACATTGACGAAAATATATCGAGTCACATTGTCAATTTTACGGACGACACAAAGATATTTGGAAAGGTGGAAATTCAAGATGATACCACAACCATGTAAGAAGACCTACATGAGCCGTTCAGGTGTTCCCAGGACTGGCAAATGCTCTTTAACATAACGTGGGACACAACCCGAGTCACAACTAAGCTGCCAATAACACTTTCTTGGAAACTGTTCACAAGAAAAAAGATTCAGAAGTGATGATAGACCAGCCACTGAAGGCATTAATGCAAAACAACAAGTGGAAGCAGCAGTGAAAAAAGCCAACCGAGATTTAGGAATTATTAGTCGCAACTTCAAACACAAAGATAAGAAATTGCTCCTTCAGCTTTATAAGTCTCTCTCACGTCCCCGTCTGAATAACTGTATACAGAGATGGATACTTTACCTCCAGAAAGTCTTAACATGTCTAGACCAGGTGCAACACAGAGCGACTAAGATGATTCCTGAACTACAGTATATCATCACAGTTTCCAGGTACCATCACAACTCTTCAGACAAGACACAATAAAGCAGACCTCATAGATGCATTTAAAATCTTGAAAGGGATGGAAAACTTGAACCCTGATGAAATTTTCGTGATATCCCGCACCACCAACACGAGGGGGGACAACTTGAAGCCCGCTAAGTTATCATACAGGACGAAAGGATATATTTCTTCACACAGACGCTGGTAGATCTATGGAACAGCCTACCAGCTTAAACTGTGGGAGTGAGAAGCGTAATGGGCTCCAAAGTTGCCCTGGACAAAATTATTTCTAGTCTTGGCCACCTCTGGATATGGCGGCCATTAGGTAAGTTATGTAAAAAAATAAATAAATAAAAATAAAATAAATAAATAAAAAATCGTATCAGAAAAAAAGGAACACTATTTCCAGAGTTTTTGTCCAATCGAATTTTATCGGGTGTAGTTTTGTCCACGGTTATATTGTCCGGTGAAGCACTACCGTGTATATATAGATGACAGCCAGTAATATATGTAGTAAGTGGCAGTGACCGATATTACCAGAGAGCCAGCCATCTGCTTCACCAACGTCCGAACGACCACCAAGCCAAAGCCAACACTTAAAACACCCTTAAAACAACACAAACACTCAACACAAAACACAAAATTAACGCTAAATATATGTGTTTAAGTCTGCTTGTATTCAATGTGTTCGAATCGCTAAATAGTTATTAAATGGTGTGTTTGGTTGCCGAAGTCACGGTTGGACGGGTGAATTCAGACACTGCGGTCAGCTCTGTTCTAAATTCCAGAAATGGTTTAACATA